>NC_056744.1:924899120-925051620 GCF_019279795.1 Protopterus annectens
CCATATAAAACAATTAGGCTAATAGGCATACTAACTGGATTTCATAACATTTGGACATTTTTCCAGCCAGATAGATAGGAAACCCTAATTAGCATTAATTAATGTTAATCTGCATATGTTTGATAATGCATACCCTTGCCATTAGATAAGGTTATTTATCCTCAAATCTGCAACTGCTGCAGTTACAATGGTTAAAAGGAGTTTCAATATTCTACAGGAAAACAAAAAGTGTTTTTAAAGATGCATGTAACGACTATAGACAGCTTTAAAGCTAAAATTCCTAGAATGAAGTATGCCTTTAAACCAGAAATCAGACAATGCTTACCAGATATTTTGCTGTTATACCTCACCAGCAGAACGAAAATAAAATACTTACTTTACTGTGACAGGATATAATAGCCACTGACATTTTTTCAAGCATCAGTTATTATGGCAAACAATAAATGTATCATCTGCTTTTGAACAGCTATTTATTAGTAAAAGAGCAGTGTTACAGTGTTACTTTTAAACAGTGACTCCACGTTATCGAAGGATTTGCATAAACTGATTACACTATAAAATATCTTGCTATTTGGTATTTGAGTTCAGAAAGGAGTAGTAACAAATTAAGTAGTAAAGCAAAACAGGAACATCCATTCGTGACACATCCTTACCAAACATTTTGAGCACAGGAAAAATCAGACAGAGGATAGGATATGTTAAACAATGGTTTATGTATTTCAGAGGGCATTCAGCTATGGGATTCAGAGAAGGCTAACCCAGTTGAGGCAAAAATGATGAGGGGTAGAAAAAATTAATTAAGGCATTTGGAGAGCAACAGAAAATAAACTTATGACTTTAAATAATGCAGTGCTTAAGACCATGCACACTGGTGAGGCAATGAGGGAGGACAGTCATATGAAGCCAGTAAAAAAAAAAACATACAAAGGAAAGTGAAACAGAGAAGATAAACAGATCACTGAAGAATGAGCAACAGACACGAGTGTGATTTGGTGTGATGGAAAACCTGAGGGGTAGAAAACAGGAAACATGGGCTGATGGGAGTGGTGAAATAAAATGGGGTACTTAGCAGATGATGTATATTTATAGTTTCATGACCAGCCTTAAGAATAGAAGTCTTCAGAAACTTGGATCTAAGCTTAAGGAAGTGCCCAAAAGGCAATATGAGCAGGGACTGAGAAATATTCTGGACTGGGAACATTTCCCATAGGTAAATAGAGGAAAGGAAGATTACAAGGAGGTGGTGTATGATGACTTCAGCAGAATGATAATGCTGGGAAAAATACCGTTACACTACAACTTTGAAGCTAGAATAGAGCAATCTCAGTTGGAGCAGTCAGTGTAAAATGTACTTGGATAAAGTAAGCAAGGACCTACTTAAGGCACCCACTAAGAGAAGTATGGGCCTGTATGTGACATGCAACAAAATGGCATAGAAAGGGAATTATCAGAGGTGGCAAACTGGTATTTCAGTTGTTTGAGATTTTCCATGGTGTGAATCCTGGAAGCCTTCTCATTAGTGCTGCTATAGCCTCTTGTAAATGCTAGTAAAGAAGGGAAGGCAATGCATTATAAGGAGTGGCATAAGTGATGTAACAATCATGGATTCAGAATGTCACTGTGGCATATGACAAAAGAAGGATTTATATGTCACTGATCTATAACACAGAGTTACGACAGGCATTTCTAAAGGAGATACTAAATGGAAAAAAACACACACTACAGGAAGGGTATAGTTTTTAGTGGTTTTAGTCATTTCTGTGGAGTTTCTGAAGATAGTAAATGCCTCATTTAAATTAAAAGAAGCAGAAGCACAAATGGAAGAAAAGTCATCAAAGAAGAGGTGTGTCAAACAGAAACAGTTGAAAGAAAGCTGCAGACATTCTACACAATGCCAAGAGCCAGGGTAGTTCAGTCTGTTAACAGCAAGCTCTGCTTATGGACAGATGTAGGGTTACAGTAATGAAAATGTACTCTATACGACATAAAGAGACATACTAGGGGATGCTGTCACCTGCATTCAACATGTTAACAAATGTCATGAAAAGCAGTAAGGAGAACAGGTAGAGAGGTGGAAATAGGTGTCTAAGAATAAAAGAAGTCTTGCACAAGGAGAAAAGCTGGATGAAGCTAGTGCCCTTAGTTTGTGAAATATCTAGTGCTGGCTACACCCTTTGTAGTTTTATATTTGAGATAAGAAGTGTCATCAGTCCTTTCTTCTTGCCTTTGTCCATCTCTACTTTTAGATGTACACTTTTAGCCCTCCAGCCTTCCCTATGTGACCAAGGGTGGCCAGATGAACTTGCTCGGAATAGTTTTCAGAGTTCATTGAAGCTACTATCCTCCCTTTTAAGCTGCACATATTAAAGGAGAACTAGATTTAACCAAGAAGATATTGCTGTCTCACAGATTTTAGTGATGGGAATAAAAATGCATAGAATCGAACTTCCAAGAGATAATATTGACATGCAAGATGAAAAGATAATGGGCCAGATTCAGGAAGCCTCCGTGTAAGAGTTATAACTCTTACACGGAGGCTGCAGTTAAACGGTGTGATGTCAGCATGTCATGCATATGCATGAGGTGCATGAGGCATGCTGAATCACACTAGTAACTCTTACACGGTCCGTGTAAGAGAGTAGGGGGCATGTCTGTAGGCTAAGCCCTGCAAGCGGACACACCCCCGGAAGACTAGAATGGCTGAAAGTAAACAGCCATGAGAGAGGCCATGGAAATGTGAATAAACACACTACACAACACATGCCCCGACAGACCATCAGTGTATAAAGTGAAGAGATGTTATAAAATTAAATTAAAACCTTTTTTTTTTTTAAACCCCGTAAATGTTTGCTACTGTGTGCCTGTGCTGGTGTGCTACTAGCGCAATTGCAGTTAGCAGTCAGTGGAAAAGGATATAAAAACTAAATATGCAAAGTAAGCCAAGAAGTAATAGCTTAGCGGTAGAGTTGCTGGCTTAAGAGTAGGCAGGCAGGGTTCAAGCCCCCACAACAACCTTTTTTTTATTTGTAAATAAGCACTAAAAAGCCCCCTGACAGTATTGTACAAATGTAAAAGTATTCCCTTTTGTAAAATGCAATGAAATGGAGCATATATTTTGAAGTAACACAATAATAAAAATATTCAGAAATGTACTCATAGCTAAGCTGCTGTGAGACAGACTGCCTGTAGCTGAGTAGTGTTTAAAAAGCTGCAAACTGCGTGCCCGTTGCTAAGCACCGGTTTAACAGGCTGAAACTGTTTGCAACTAGCTGTGCTAAGCTGAACATGTGTCACTAGCCAATTAAGGTTTACCCTAGCGCACACCGTTTGCGCGGCGCTCCTACAAGCTAACTGCCAGTGCATGCGTTACCTCAGCAAAACGGCGCAGACCTGGTTTAAAGTGCTTAAAAGTGCCTTTATGGCACTTTGATTGACAGGTCCTGTACTCAGTTTGAAAGTTTGCAAAGAAAAATAAATTCCCACTGTCAGTCTCAAACCCAGGACCTTGGTAACATTAGTCTGTATGACCTACCACTAAGCCATGCTTGCCTTACAAGAACACAGTGCTAAAATAAATATAACATGTAATAGTAAAAATCAGTATAAAAGCAATATAGAAGATGTACTATCTGAAGCATGTCAGGCAGAGTTTTAATGGCCAAATTACTGGATTCCCATACTAGGTCAGTGTTAACAGAAACAGCCCTGCTACTTGTTAGCTTGTACATAATAAAGTAAGGTAATGTACATATATGAAGGTACGTATATCTACACATACAGATATATAAATATATATAAATACATATGAAATATAGTTGTAGGTGTCAGTATCCATACACACTCACTACAGGAAACAGTGAACATAAATGCAGCAACCTGAATCTGCAACACAGCCTGACCCCTGTGTGACCTACTTACCCTTCTAACTGCTTAAAGGTGGCCTCAGCACTTTGATTGACAGGCCCTGTACTCAGTTTGAAAGCTTGCAAATAAAAATAAATTCCCACTGTCAGTCTCGAACCCAGGACCTTGGTAACATTAGTCTGTATGACCTACCACTAAGCCATGCCTGCCTTACAAGAACACAGTGCTAAAATAAATATAACATGTAATAGTAGGAATCAGTATAAAGGCAATATAGGAGATGTACTATCTGAAGCATGTCAGGCAGAGTTTTAATGGCCAAATTACTGGATTCCCATACTAGGTCAGTGTTAACAGAAACAGCCCTGCTACTTGTTAGCTTGTACATAATAAAGTAAGGTAATGTACATATATGAAGGTATGTATAGCTACACATACATATATATAAATATATATTAATACATATGAAATATAGTTGTAGGTGTCAGTATCCATACACACTCACTACAGGAAACAGTGAAGATAAATGCAGCAACCAGAATCTGCAACACAGCCTGGCTCCTGTGAGACCTACTAACCCCTTTAACTACTTAAAGGTGCCTCCAGCACTTTGATTGATAGGCCCTATACTCAAGTCAAAAGCAGAATATAAGCATACTAGTAGGCCCTACCACAAGACCATTGTAACACTAGTCTGTATGACCTAGCACTAAGCCATGACTCTCATACAGGAATATAGTGCTAAATAAGTGGAACATGTAATAGTAGGAATGAAGATAAAGGCAATATAGTATGTCTACTACCCAAAGCATGTCAGGCAGACTTTTATAGTCCCAATTACTGGATTCCCATACTAGTGTAGTGTTAACAGAAACAGCCCTGCTAATTGTTAGCTTGTACCCAATAATGTCAGCTAATGTACATATATGAAAGTATGTATATGTACACAGATATATATATATTTATATAGCAATACATATGACATATAGGTGTCAGTATGCAGACACACTCACTACTGGGAACAGGCAAGAGAAACGCAGCAACCTGAATCTACAACACAGCATGAAGCATGGGAGATGTACTAACCTTCACACTCACAGAACACTGTCAACAGCATACCAGCATGGTCCACGCCCTACAATCTGAAAGGGCAACGCCTATCTCACATACCCTTTTATAGCAGTGTCCTGAAATCACAGTGAGACATGCAATCAGTACACACCTGGCTGCATGCAATTAGCAAATGCTGCCTTACAATTGGTGCAGAGGCCATCACATGGACCTATGCAGATACCTACAAAAGCATTGAGTACCCACACTACACTCATGCAATACATTCATTGCACAAAACCTACAGAGAAAGAGAGAGAGAGACAGAGAGAGAAAAAAACAAATATAACGACAGCCAGCAGCAAAAGCAGCAGCAAGGGCAAGCAGCAACAAGCACCACTGGCACAGCAACAGCTGCCACAAACGCAGGTAATGCAAAGTAGCAGGTTAATCCTGTGTATACTGTGACACCTCCAGATGTATCATAGTTCACTATCTATAGGTATGTCCATGAGATAGGTTGTGTGTACATAGTCCTGAAATATAAACATATGTAATATTGCTGTACATGTTGCCCATACTTAGCACTTCCATAGCTTAGAACACAAGGCCAGTTGTGCATATGATGCAGTAGTTCCCAGGGTCAGTAGAGGTTCCTCCTCATTGGTGTGGGACCACTGTGTATGTATAGCACTGTTCAGGTACATATCCTGTAGTATGGCCAGGGATTAATATCAGTCTGTCATGTGGTGCTATGTCCTCCAGGGGTGAATGTAGCACACATCCAGGGATACCATTTCGTAACAGTGATGCTATGTGTTCTGCAATGATGAAGGTGGCTCTCACCTGGACATGTGGGAGGATAGGGAGGTGACAGTCATCTGGGATAACTAATACCACATGTGCAGGAGAATGGGGGGGGGGGTACCTGCACCTAAACTGTCTGCAACAATGTTGCCAATATCTGTGCATTTGGTGAATGTGAAGCATCTTAACACTGCTGACCACAGATGCCTTGCTGTCATGTGAATCTGCCCTGTGCTGCAGTAGCCTCCTACTATTGTTATACAATATGCCTGTATCTGTACTCCACTGGACAGGATTAATAAGTGGTGTGCAGTTGTTCTGGGTTAGATATGTGTGTGCACAGTACATGCAGTATGTGGGATGTCTGTGGTAAGCATATGCAAAGGTGCTGGCGGTGTGTGTTGTGGCTTCCACTGGCCCAATGGGCTGCATGGATAGCATCACTGTCATAACTACTGAATAACTGTGTAATTAAATGCATACATAGCAAGGTAGTGTACTGTGCTTGTGGTGTTGTTCGGATATGTAAATCCAGGCTGAGTAATGTGTGCTCATCACAGGGTTGGGTTGGATGGCAACACACATCCAGTATGTAGGGATGAACACCCAGAATGTGTCAGACGTGTCGCCTGTGCAGAAGTATCCGGCCATTACCTGTGCATCCACCACAACACACACACATGCAACATATGGCAGAAGTACTATAGCAGTACACACATGTTCATAGGTTCATACTAGGCTATTTGCCCTAGGGCATTGGTAAGCCTAGTAGAATGTGTTTGTCTTTCACCACCCAATTACAAGTTATGCTGCTATGCCCTTGTCCGATGTTAGTATACTGTGCCTCTAACAGTGACATAGAAGTGATACCTGGGGTACAACTATGATCTACATCCAGTCATCCAGATTCCTATGGAAGAGAGTCAATGAGGGACTCTGCCTAACCTGTAGTGTGAGCTCATTACAGAGTGAAGGGAGCCTCTCGGTTAGGAATATGCCCCTCCAGCATGTCCATGTATGTCAGTGCTGAGGTCCAGCTCTCCTGAGCATGTGGCTGTATGGGACTCTGATTGCCTGAGGTGCAGCATGTTCATTACTGCTGGGTAGGACATGGCTGTATATGGCACACACAGATTGCCTCTGAACAGGCAATAAGCCACTGAGTCCAGCTGGATTTACTTTACCTGGGCAGCATATGACATCTGTGTGACCCATTGCATCCCCTTGATGAGGTACTGTTGTCCTGTACCAGTTGCTGTGGGTGTCTGGTTAGGTACATCCCAAAAGGTGCATTGTACGCAATTATAGGCTTGATGATGGATGAGTAAAGAGGCAATGACCTCCCCTGCCATACATGTGAATCCCTCATGATTAGCTGGGCTATATAACATGTCTTTCAATCCACATTGGCCATGTGGTTGACAAATGACAGACCGCTACCATGTTTCTTCCCCAGGTCCCCAACTACGTCTTCTGTACTCAATGGCCTAACACCTATGTTGTACTGTGCCACCAATGTGGAGTGGGAATCTGCATTGAATACTGATACTGCCCCTCCTTTGTTCAAGTGTTGGGGCCGACAAGAATGGTAACAGCTATAACCTGGTAGTACTGGTGTGCTCCTGTGAAACCTGAAACAGGTTCATGTTACTGCACAGATATCGATGTCCAGAATGTCAAGTAGGGTTTTGAGTGCGTGCATCCTTAGGTCTAGACTTCTGGTGTTGAGTAGCATCACTCTTACTTCCTCATCCTTTGTGATACAAATGGATGTGGGTTTGCCTTATGAGCCTTGCCTAATACAGGCACTATGGGTGTAGCAAGAGGCTCCGCCAAATTCCAATAGGACAGGGGTGACAGGTGCAAGCTGTCCCTAGCAAAGCATACCACCCCAAGATGGCAGGCATTGGCACACCTGTGAATGACACCAGTATGTCAGTCAATTGTTGGAAGGGATCATCGTGCCTTGATATTGTGGCATGGTTCTAGGTGAGGGTAGGATGCTACTCAAGTTCAGGGTCAAACTGTCTTGGGCTACGTGCTCAGAGAGCTCTGTACTGTCTCATGTCATGTAGTCCAGGGAGGAATGTGTCAGGCCATTCACACCAGCATGGACATTGACTGAGTCATACCTGTACTTGCCTTGGGGTTACCTGAGTGTTTGTGTTATGTGGCAGGTCACAGTGGCCGACAGGCTGCACACCGTGACCCTCACCTCGTTAAGCCTGGTGAACATGATGTTAGTGTGCCTGATGATAGAGGCACCTAGTACAGGTGTATGAGGTGTGTTGTTTACTGTTAATGGCTGTGAGTGTTCAGCACATTGGCTTTGTGTGATATGTGTTGCACATGTTCGTTTCCGTGGTAGTGGTTGCATGGATGTCTGCTTAGGAGGTCTCTGCTGCATAGGCATAGCTGTGGTCCGAGCCAACAAGTATGTTCATGTGTGATCATGTGTTAGGTCCACTGTTGTGGTAGGTCTATGTGATACTGGAAGTGTAGTGTGTGGTCTCCTTGACCACCTGACTGGTTATGGCGGTATTGAGTAGACAGAGCCTAGCCTCCAGTTTGGTATATGGTTGCATCACTCACATGAGTTTGAATTTGTTGTTAGGAGGAGAGGGGGTTGTCTGTGTACATGCATCTGTTCCAACATTGTCTCTGGAGTACCACACTCACCAGCTGGACTGGGGAGGGAACTGACAACTGACCTCTGGACATGCTAGAATACTATTCTGAATTCTGTAATAATTAATGATTGAAAACAAGGTCCAGTGGGGAGTGAGGGTGTACTGACATTACCTACAACTGCTGACTGATATAAAAGCGTCAGCGAGCAAGTGCCAGGTAACCTAAGTGCAATGTGTCACAATTAAGTAAATGCAACAATGAGAAGCAGTCACTTGCTGTCATGTGTAACATGGAAATACGTACAGTAAGCAATGCAGATATCAGTAGTGAGTCACAGACGTGTTGACAAGCTGTGTACTATGTGGAAGTAGCATACCAGTGAAATAACAAGCTAACAAATAACAAGCATATAAACAAAGGTAGATCCAGGAGGCCTGGATGTAGTGGTTGCTACAGCAAACAAGGTGTAGCAATGTCAGTAAGATACAGCTCAGATATGCAGGCACTATAAACCTGAAACCAGATGTCCCCAGCTATGAATGGCAGAGTACAGCCTATTGTCACACACGAGTGCAGACCACAAACCTTGTTAATGTTAAATAACTGGCCTGAAGGCCAACTTCCCATACCAGAACTAATACACTTGTACACTGGGCCCTCAATCAGCAGTTCCCAACTTCAATGGATGAAAGATATGTGCCCTGCCACCACAGTGCTTGCCACCAACCTCCCTAATGTAAAACAACTGGTCTGAAGGCCAAGTGCTTAGTACAAATGACATAGAATGATAGCTACACTGTAATCAAGTTTTAACCAAGCAGTAATAAGTAGAAGTTAATACTCCCTGTATAGAATGTGTACCATGTATTGTTGAGATACTATGCTGATAACCTGTTTGTGTACCTTTCCAGCTTGACATGGCTCCAAAAAGGAACCCATCATATTCTGCTGCAGAGGATGACGTGATTCACCAGAGCCTGGTGCGTGACTATGCCATCCTGTTCTCACGCACCACCCAGAATCAGCAGGAGAGGTCTGCACTGTGGCAAAACCTCGTTAGCAGGATAAATGATGTTGGCATGCATGATAGGACATATGAGCAGGTGAGACATCACTGCAGTGATTTGATAAGAAATGTCCACCAGCGTGCTGCAGATATCCGCAGGCAACAGGTTGCCACAGGTGGGGGGTGGCCACACATCCCCCTCACCAGACAGGAGGGGCTACTGCTAAGTGTTGTGGATCCAGCCCCAGAACAACAACAGCAACACTCAAGCATCATGAAGGAGGTTGGATCCACACAGCAGCAAGACACCGAGCGTGCAGGTAAGATGCCATATTCATTTATTGTTATTACTTTTACATTTGTTGACCCAGATAGTCTAGCTGGATATATGTCCATTTTCAGTAGAGGCCTGTGGAGAAAAGCTCCACACATAACGTAATAAAGGCAGACAGACAAGTTGTTAATACAGACAGCCAACATGATAGAATTGTACACCAGCCTGTTAACTAAATCAACATACATGTAAGGAACTCAAACAGTTTAGTCATACCCAATGTACCGTTGGTTTAAAAGCAATCCTACCTAAAGCATAACGGTTATGCAATAAGGCAAAAGCCAGATACATAATAGTTAGGGCTCAGAAGGGTAGAGAAGTAGAAGGAATATGAAAGATACAATGATATGGAAGAGGCAGGAGTCAAGAAGGGAAGTGAGGAAAAGAAGGAAGACAGTCAAGAGGATGTGGGAGGGATGGGAGAAGTAGGTCAGAGCATAGAAGGACATCAAGGTGAAAGAAACAGGGTAGAAGCTAGTTTCTATGCACAATGAGGGTTAAAGGTAAAGAGAGGGTAGGGAGAGGGACGTTAGCCTGTACTCCAAGAAGAACAAAGCCAGTGGTTTTGGAAGTACAGTTTGAGGTGTCGTTTGAAGAGAGGTAAGGGTGAGATTAGAGTTAACTCCTGGTATGTACATATGACTGTTCTGTACGCTGTTACTTCATGCACGCATAAGGTGTGCATGTGGTATGTATCTGTCATCATGATATATATACAGACATTATGTGCAGCTGATGTGTATAAGGGAACTAGTGTACTACTGTACTGTATCATGTGCAAAACAAATGGCACACATGTGCCCACTGACATTGCTCTCTTCACACTTCCAGGTCCCTCCCATCTAGCAACGAGGCAGGCCATACATGCTGGTGAGTCTTTTTAACATTATCTGTAAAGCAATTTATAAAACTAGGAAGAGTAGTGTAACTCTGTAGTAGACTTGCTGGTGACTGTGTTCACAATACCCGTAATACAGTTGTAGTAGATTGAGTAGTGTAACACGGTACTGATGTGTGTGTTTACTGTGGGGTGTGCATGTGTGAAAGCATGCCTGTGCCCAAGTGTGCATGTGTGTTAGTGTCCATGAGTGCATGTGTCCATTTCTGAATGTGTGCATTAGTATTGAAATGCATCTCTGTCAAATATGTATGGAGACTGTAATCTGTGTTCCATGTTTTCCTCCTGTAGGTTCTGGTGCTGCTCTGGTGACCTGCAGCAGGAACCTGAATCTTGTGCCCCAGGTACTGATGATGATGAAATGTCTGTAATGGTGCAGGAAGGTGTGTCTGGGTCCACCATTGGTCAGCCAATTGACAGTACACAGCTTTCAACTCCGTCAATGCGCACAGTCATCCTGCCGTTACATCCTTTGTCACCATTGTCCCTAGGTGATGGACAGTCTGCAGTGGGCATAGATCAGGGTAATGTGGTACCTGTGGTACATGCATCCCCACAAGGCAGCCATGAGCAGGGGCCTCCAATGGTACCACGCAGACAGTCGCCCATGGGTTCTCGTGGGGGCATCCGTGGCCGTACTTCCTCTGGCCAACGTGCCCAAGGAGGTATGTCAACCTCCACTATGTTTCGAACTGTCATGCAGGCACAGGCACGTATAGAAAGGTACACCAGACAGGGTCTGAGGGAGCTGAGAGCATGTCGCACAGCCATGACAGATGGCATGCGTGACGTTGCGAATGCTATCCGTAACTTCACAGATGTCGTTGACAGACGTTGTGGGGGCATAGAACAGCTGCTCCACAACCAGATGTCCATGGGCCAGGGCGATGGTGTGCGTTTGCGACATTGACGTGGCCGTATGCCAGCAACAGCACCAGCTGGCAGTGGCCGCGGACGACAACAGGCCCACTCGCACACCTCAAGTGCCAGCACCAGCCCCAGCAATGCTGGGTCTGTGCTGTCATCAAGACGCCCCAGGAGACCACGTGCACGTGGCTCTGGACAGTTCCAACAGGGAACTGTGTCCAGTCAACACACCCCTGCTTCCGATGACAGTACCCAGTCTGGGTTAGTACCGGATATGGCCTGTAGCACCCCTGCCAGGCACAGGTACCGTGTCCGTGCCCACAGACACTGATCTGGATGACCTGACAGGTGCAGTCTGTGGCTGTCCACAAAACCCTGTACATGGCAGCCATTATGTGGGACTGTGAGCATGCTTACACACATGCAGAAACCTTACACCTAGGGCAAACACATACACACACACACTGCACCAACACCGGTCCACCCTGTACTGCTGCCCCTCACAAACACACATACACACACATGTCAATTGGTGTTACCAGTGGCTGGCTTGGGCATACCTAACCCACATCCTGTGCATATGATGACACTGTGCCACCTCCTGCATACTACAACATCGGTGCAGGTAAAGGTAAACACGTTGCTGATGCACAGGGTGACTACATAGATGTGTATAAGTAGTAACATGTTGGTAACTGTTCACTGTTCCAGTATAATTGTGTGTATATCCCAGCAGTCCTGCTGCAGTAACTGTATGACTGTCCTCAATTGTTATATGCACCCATACTACTTACCAAAGTGTACCAGCTGCACACCATCACATGCTAACATTGACTATGGCAATGCGCATCTTGTGCTGTTACGTAGATTCAGCTATATGTAATTGTTCTGTCACACATGCATTTATACACACCCTGCTACCCACACACATGCACACGCTCACCTGCCATTCCCATTATTTATCACCCTACATGAGTAGCTGTTGATACATGACAGGTACACATTTGAGAAGTGCACTATGTTGTTTACTACTGGCGGCCCCTTCTCTACCTGTACTCACAGGGTGCAGACAACCTCATCGGTTGAAAGATGTAATGTGCATCAAGTACTGTAGTACCCTGATTGCCACATCAAACATGTTTCCCATATGGAAATGCACACACAGACACATCCCACATCCACACACTTGCCACATTCAGGCTTCAGAGCACTATCTAGGTATATGTGGGTACATGTGCGTGTTACAGTAGCATGTAACACTATACTGAGTACTGGCAGTTGTCTGTTGTCATGTTGTCTGTATAGAATAAAATAATTGTTTGATTATCCTACTCCGTTTTGTGGACATTACTTGAAGAAGTGTTACCTTACATGTGTTATTGGTACCACCACCTTCTCTTTTGTAGTTTTGTTTGTATAGGGTGCTATCAACATCACTGCTTGTGAAGGGTAATGACCACCCTGCAGTGCATAGCCCCATGTGGCAAAAGCCACATCCCATCCCATCATTGTGCACACACACTAACCCCACCAACAGTAAAACACATACTTTCCATTTGCAAGATTCAAACCCATACCTAACTGTGTTATGACAGTAGAAACAGACACATTAGCAGAGTGTGCTATTTGCAGTAGTTGGAGAAATCCTTACTAACGCTGTACTTAGAGGGTGCTGACATCATCTGTGTGTAGGAGGAGGGATGTGCACCCTGTAGTGTGTTCCCCCAGTTGTCAAAAGGCAGTTAACCCTCCCAGCATTGTGCACACATAAACCCCACTCATACTAACACACATACATTCCTTTTGCAGGATTCAAACCCCTACCTAACTACGTTATGACACTGGAGAAAGACGCATTAGCAGAGCGCGCTATGCGAATTACTGGAGGACTTTACTACAAGTAATATAGTTATACAGTCCTGACATCATCAGTGTTTCAAAAGGGGAATCTGCATCCTGTACTGTACTGTCACAGTTGCTAATAGGTACATTTCCAACACACACATCGATGTGTTTGAGGTTTGCATATGTGGGGGATCCAGTACTCCAGTGTGATGAGTATATGGTTTGATTGCAACAATGAGGGATATACTCCCAGTGGTGAGCAGTTTGTACTCATGGATGTGATGATCAGGTCTAATATATCTGCCCCTCTTGTGGGAAGGTTGGTTACCTGTTCCATAGCCAAAGAATGTCTGATCTATGGGAACCCTAGAGCTTGGGTATTGTGGCTTGTGTAATGTTCACAGTCTATGTTTGGGTAGCTGACGTCACTCAGTATGATGGTGTTTGCAGAGTAATCTAAACTGTCCTGTGTCAGCATGAAGGCTGTGTGGGAGTCTTGAGTTTGAGAGGGTGCTGTAAGAGCTCCTCTGTGTCTCTTGCCATGTGGTCCAGGGAGGTACATCTCAGGTTGTTTGCACCAGCATGGACAATGTCTGCCTCATAGCTGTACTTGCTGTGGAGTGACCTGTGTGCCTGTGTTATGTGGCACATGCTATCACCCGACAAGTAGCTAACTATGACCCTCACCTTGCTCTGTCTGGAGGGCGGCACGTCTGTCAACAGCTCATGTCAAGCAAGTTCACACCCCTCATAAATGATGTGGAAACCTTCAAAGGCCCAAGGCCTGTTGACAATATGGACCAGACTGCAGATACCTGTATAAAGCATTCTATGGACACATTCAGGAATGCATGGATCATGAAGCCACATATGAAAGCATGACCCAATTCTCCAAAGGCAGATGTCCTGGGTGACGGACACCAGCCATAAACACACTATACAATAGAAGGATGATGCCACTACATGATACAACAACCTCCCAAAATGTGAAGGCACCACTGATGAGTATTGGAAGACAACTACAGGCACCCATATGATTGTCTAAGGCCATCTTTGAGAGAGGGTTCCACAAGCCACTGAGGATAATCACAAGGCTGCCTGTAGTTATGTTAGTAACCTGGGTGGTACTACCCAGATATGCTCAGAGGTAATCCAAGATGTCACACAAAATACAAAACATGCAGACATTGCCATCATCCTAGTGGGCAGGTTCAATGCTGCCTTCTCCCCCACCACACCAAAGGGCAAATATGTCTCGCGGCACAGTGCTGCCCCTGACATCACAGATGCTCAGGTAGAGATGCCCTTCCCAAAGCAATAAACACTGCATCAATGGGACCAGACAGTGTCCCAGGCTGTGTCCTACATGAACCACGAGAAGAGCTACATCCAGACATAACACCACTGTTCAATCCCAGCCTTAATACGATATGTGGCCAGAGAGTGGCATACAGCAACAGTGGTCCCTCAACATTCAGGTGGTGCCTTCACGGATCCTGGACACTACTCGACCCATATGTCTGACTAGCTTTGTCTGCAAAGCTATGGCAAGGATTATCATGAACCTCACATATCTAGATATTGTGGACCTACAGACATGTCACCATACACAGTTTGGCTTTGTCAATGACAAATCCTGCCTCTCCAACCAGTTTGATTTCTTTGAAACAGTCACCAAGGCCACTGTCAAGGGGAAGGAGGTCTACACAGCCTACCTGAACCTTGCATAAGCCTTGGATACAATACCAGTTGTGCATTCTAGGAAGCTCACCAGTGTACATATTAACCCCTATGTCACTATGGGTATTGCACAGTGGCTCAAGGGCAGAACACACATGGTAGAATTGCTGGAGCCATGTCAGCCTCCAACCTGGTACAAGTGGTGTCCCACAAGGCACAGCCCTGGGAGCTGTCATCTTCATTATATATTTATCATAGGTACAGGCCAACATGGAAGTACTGTGGCTCAGCAAGTCACAGGTGACTGCAAACCGGACACCATAATCAACTCACCAGCTAACACAGCACCCTCCAAAGGGACTCTTGCAAACACACGACTTGTGCCACAGCCATGGCCTCAGCGTGAATGACAGAAAGCGTATAGTCATCCCTTTGTCAAACCCAGAGTGACCACAGCATTACCACATATGTGTTAATCCATTAAGTGCAGATGAAGGAATTATGGACCTTGGGGTACACAGGTTGATAGCATTCTACCATTTGACAACAACATGGACAAAGTGGTTAGGTAAGCATGTTATATGGGCCACATCATCATGGGATCCACATGTAGATCAGGGGTGGACATTGTGCCCTTTACTCATCCTCATCATGCCCATAATTGACTATGATGAACCTGTCGGCATGCACCTTACCAGACACCTGCAGCAACTGGAGATACCACATATGTACCTCGACAAGGGGATCAAAGGGCTCAAACAGATGCCACATACTGACTGGTTAAAGTAACAGCAGCTCTACTCAGTGACATACTGCCTCTTCATAGGCAATCTGTGCCTGACATAGAAGGCCAGGTCATACCCTCAGTTAATGGCCATGCTGCATCTCAGAATATCCAGATCCCACCAGGATACACGCTGGAAATACTTGAACCTCAGGAGTGATATACACAGGACATGCTGGAGGGGCACATTCACAACTCAGAGGCTCCCTTCATTCCTGAATATTATCCCAATAGAGGTTAGGCAGACTGACTCAGTGACTATCTTCAAGAGTGATATTAATGACAGGATGTGACATTGTAGGGTTACCCTGGGTATCACTTATGTGTCACTGTGAGACAGAGGCACAGTATACTAACCTTGGAAAAGGGCATAGCAAGACAGATTCACAATGCATGTTGAAAGGCACACACATTCTGGCTAGGTGGATACATGCCCTGGGCAGACATCGCTCTCTCAACCTATGGACCTATGTATCTTTATCACCATTGTCCCTATGTGCTGTTAATCACCAATGTAATCTCAATACTATGGTAGCATGTGCAAAGGTCAGTTGTCAGTCACCTCTATGGTACAGTTGTGGAATATGTGTGTCATGTAGTAATGTCACAGCTGCCACATGTACACAGTCAACCTATCCCCTACCCATGGATGTACATCACATGTATGAGATGGAAACACATGGCCAAACTGTGGACTAAGCACTCTGAACCCAGTACTGGCATAACCTGTCTGGTGGCATGAAATACTACAGTGACAGCAATACCAATCTGATGTGGACCTACACGGACAGCAATACAAGCATGGAAACACAACAGGTCAGTTGTGAAGCCTAAGGATAGCATCCTGCATGACTGGCAGACATCTCTGCAGCTGGCACACAGGCATACATTAGGCCTGCACACAGCACGCATAACACATAGCACACAAATCCTGTGTGTCAAACAAGCACAGTCTGTACAGCTATACAACACTACTGCCGCGGTTGTGTTAGGTACTTTATTGTCCAGTACAGTGAGACAATGCTCACCAGGCTGGAAAAGGTGTAGGTCACAGTGATATGCTCATGGGGCACTATGGTTCACCACATAACACAAACATACAAGTCAGTCAGATGCATGGACACATATGACTCAGTCATTGTCCATGCCACCACAGCTGATGTGGGATGTCCCTCACTGGGATACATGATAGGGAACATGGAAGGGATCACTGAGCAAGTGACACAGGCTGGTAGACCCCTGACCTTGGTTGGCATCAGACCCTCACCAGGGATTCTGACAAATTACTGAATGCTAATGACTTAGTGTAGCTACAACACCCTAGCTGAATGGTTCTTAGCATGCAGTCACTGCATTGCTATGGAATACTGTCTTACCACTCCCACAACAGGTGAAAACATACAGCTCCTGTACATCAACAACATGTAGACTATATGCCCCAGACCAGGTGTGCATCCCTCACTACTAGGCTGATAGCATCTACATCTCACACTGTATATACACATCCCACATGCTGCACCTGCACAGAAGACCACGGTCATAATGTTACTCTGTGCAAATACCATGTATTCACATGTGGCAGGCATCACACATGGTAACTATTGAAGGTCACAGGTACATATGTGTATTTGGTACACACATCATGTGTGCATTGCCATAACTGGTTTAATCAATGTCATGCATTATTGTGGTGACAACCCACACACATGGGCATTCTGTGTGCAAAACACACGTGGCATGTCTGTAATCAAAAGCCATACATAATTGTGATATCATTTAGAAAGGGTATGTGCATCCTGTGGTGTGTTTTCCCAGTTGCCAAAGGGATGTTTCTTTCATACACACACTTACCCACCTTCACACACACTTGCCACCTGCTGGATTCAAACCCCTACCTAACTAGGTTATGACACTAGAGACGGACGCATTAGCACAGCGCTATTCGCATTACTGGGAGGTTTCCTTTCCCTGATATACTTATAGGGTGCTGACATCATCAGAGTTTAGAAAGTGGAATGATCATCCTGTGGTGTGTTTTCCCAGTTGCCAAAGGGATGTTTCTTTCATACACACTTACACACACACTTACCCCCTTCACACACACTTGCCACCTGCTGGATTCAAACCCTACCTAACTATGTTATGACACTAGAGGCGGGCATTAGCACAGCGTGCTATTTGCATTACTGGGGGATTTCCTTTCCCCTGATATACTTATAGGGTGCTGACATCATCATAGTTTAGAAAGTGGAATGATCACCCTGTGGTGTGTTTTCCCAGTTGCCAAAAGGGATGTTTCTTTCATACACACTTACACACACACTTACCCCCCTTCACACACACTTGCCACCTGCTGGATTCAAACCCCTACCTAACTATGTTATGACACTAGAGACGGACGCATTAGCACAGCGCGTTATTTGCATTACTGGGGGATTTCCTTTCCCCTGATATACTTATAGGGTGCTGACATCATCAGAGTTTAGAAAGTGGAATGATCATCCTGTGGTGTGTTTTCCCAGTTGCCAAAAGGGATGTTTCTTTCATACACATTTACACACACACTTACCCCCTTCACACACACTTGCCACCTGCTGGATTTAAACCCCTATCTCGTTATGTTATGACACTCGAGACGGACGCATTAGCACAGCGTGCTATTTGCATTACAGGGGGATTTCTTTTCCCTTGATATACTTATACGGTGCTGACATCATCGGAGTTTAGAAAGTGGAATGATCATCCTGTGGTGTGTTTTCCCAGTTGCCAAAAGGGATGTTTCGTTCATATACACTTACACTTACTCCCCCTTCACACACACTTGCCAACTGCTGGATTCAAACCCCTACTTAATTAGGTTATGACACTAGAGACGGACGCATTAGTGGCGTTATTTGCATTACTGGGGATTTCCTTTCCCTGATATACTTATAGGTGCTGACATCATCAGAGTTTAGAAAGTGGAATGATCATCCTGTGGTGTGTTTTCCCAGTTGCCAAAGGATGTTTCTTTCATACACTTACACACACTTACCCCCTTCACACACACTTGCCACCTGCTGGATTTAAACCCCTACCAAACTATGTTATGACACTAGAGACGGACGCATTAGCACAGAGCGCTATTTGCATTACTGGGGATTTCCTTTCCCCTGATATACTTATAGGGTGCTGACATCATCAGAGTTTAGAAAGTGGAATGATCATCCTGTGGTGTGTTTTCCCAGTTGCCAAAAGGGATGTTTCTTTCATACACACTTACACACACACTTACCCCCCCTTCACACACACTTGCCACCTGCTGGATTCAAACCCCTACCTAACTATGTTATGACCCTAGAGACGGACGCATTAGCACAGCGCACTATTTGCATTACTGGGGGATTTCCTTTCCCCTGATATACTTATAGGGTACTGACATCATCAGAGTTTAGAAAGTGGAATGATCATCCTGTGGTGTGTTTTCCCAGTTGCCAAAAGGGATGTTTCTTTCATACACACTTACACACACACTTACCCCCCTTCACACACTTGCCACCTGCTGGATTCAAACCCCTACCTAACTAGGTTATGACACTAGAGATGGACGCATTAGCACAGCGCGCTATTCGCATTACTGGGAGGTTCCTTTTCTCCGATATACTTATAGGGTGCTTACATGATCAGTGTCTAGAAAGGGGAATGAGCATCCTCTGGTGTGTTTTCACAGTTGCTAGGAGTAACATTTGGACCAAGTGTGTGAGCATGCCCAGTTCAGCCTTCCCATGGCATGTTGTGTGAAAGATGTCTCATTTATCTAAGTGTGTGAGCATGCCCAGTGTGGGCTTTACATATGTTGAACTCTGCAGCCCATCACATTTGTGGATGAGTGTGACCTTCAACAAATACCTCCAGTTTATGGTTGTGTGTTCTGTGCCATGTTGTGTAGTTACTGTCCGAATGCTTTTTGTGTAAACAAAACAGGGGAGTATACTGTGCCTGCAGGTTTTGCATGGGATACTTTGCACACAATTGTCAACATCCATTCATACTGACCTAACACTGTAGCACTGTATAGTGTAGTGTTTCAGTACTTTCACTGTGGTGGTCAGTATCCTGGGCTTTAGTCCTATCACCGCTTTACATTTCCATAGTGTGCACAACAGCCTGGTTAGGGTCCAGTTGTGCACATCTGCACAAAGGCAGTGCCTCTACAGACCCTGGTAATTACTGCCCCATAAGCTTAACAAGTGTAGTCTGCAAATCTATGGAGGATCATAATTGAGCTCATAAACAAAGATATAGGGGACATGCAGACATTGTACCCATCCCATTTTGGCTTGGTCAGGGGCAGATCATGCCTTTTGTACTGGGTTGACATCTTCAAATTGGTCACTTAGGCCATTGTTGGGGAAAGGCAGTCCACACAGCCTACCTTGGCTTTGCAAACACTTTCAACACAATACCCCACTCAGGTATTGTGGAAAACCCTAACAACTGAAATGTAAACCCATATGTCACAAGATGGGTTGCAAACTGGCTTAAGGACGGGACCCACAGGGTTAGAGTTGCTGGCACTATGTTAGACTCCAGGCTGGTCACAGGTGGTGTCACACAGGGCTCAGTCCTTGGCCCCCATTGTTTGTCATGTACTTCCCAGAAGTACAGGCCAACATGGGAGGACTTTGGCTGACAATGTTTGCAGATGACTGCACACTGGGCACCATGGTGGACAGTGCATCACACATGGATATCCTTCAGAAGGGACTCACAGTAACTGATAGCTGGTGCCAGGGCCATGGCCTGAAGTCAAAGTGCACAACATGTGTAGACATACCCTTCAGGAAAGCAAGGTGACCCCAAGCTACCATATAGGTGGCAATCCTCTAAGCACAGAGGAGGTTATCATGGACCTGGAGACCCGGGTTGCCAGTCATTCTTCTGAGACTCACATTGCTAAAGTGGCTAGAAAGACCTTCTACATTGCCCACCTGATCAGGATGGGATTCACATCCAGATCTAGTGGGTCATTGTTCCCATGTACTCTTCACTTATCAGACCGGTGATTGAGTCGAATGCCCTATTCTGGCTGTATGTCACCCAACATCTGCAGCAATTGCAGACACCCTGAATGTCCCCCACCTAAAGGATCAAGGAACCCCAACAGCTGTCATATGCTGCCAGATTGAAGACACTCCCACTCTATTCACTCACATACCATCTGCTTAGAGGTGACATGTGCCTGACATGCGAGGCCATGTCCAAACAAGGATTAATGGACATGCTCCACCTCAGAATCGGCAGATCCACCTGAACCACTAGTGCAGGTGACTTACACCTTAGCAGGGATGTATGTTGGACATGTTGTAGGGATGAAGTTATCACCCAGAGACTCCCTATGCTGTGTAATACAATCCCGGTCCATGTGAGGCAGAGCACCTTGCTGGCTGTGTTCAAGAGGTATCTTGACCTGTGGATGGAAGGTCATACGTTTAACCTGGGGATCGTCATGGTGTCACTGCTGGAGAGAGGCATGACACAATAATGGGCACAGTACTGTTTCCATATAAGGAGTGGTGTATGCCAATGAACTCTGTGCTAGACTTTTACCTGCCTTAGGGAAGATAGCCTAGTATAAACCTATGTACCTATGAACCTATCTGACCATGTTGCATTATGTTCAGATGTGAACTACTTACAACAGCCTCATCCAACATCAGTAGTGTATTCCACAACATGGGTGTACATTGGCGAACACTACCGATGTGCCTAGGCCATTTCTAATGCTAGTCGGAGAGTGTGTTTGTCCATCAACACATTGTAAGTGAAGTTTGCCATGACATATGTCTTGTTTAGTATACTGTGCCTCTGTCTACCTGTGACATAACATTGATACCCAGGGTAAACCTCCCATCTCCCATGCTCTCATTAGGATTCCTGTTGAGGGACTCAGCGAGTGTCTCTGGACAACCTGTACTGGTAGTTTACTCATGTGTGGGGGTGGCTTCTGTGTTTTGGATAATGCAGTACAGCCTGTCCTATATATGTCAGTGCTGGGGTTCAGGTCCCTCATGTGCATAGCTCCCTGCCATTCAGATTGTACAAGGTGCAGCATGTGCATTGATTCCAGCTTGGACATGGCTTTCTACATCAGGCACAGCTTGCATCTGGGTGGACAGCATGGCAGTGTGTGGAGCTGCACTCTGTTTAATCAGACTACACATTACATGTGTTCCAGCTCTGTCATACTCCTGGTGAGGTACTGCTGTGGACTTTACAGGTGCTGGATGTGTCTGCATGAGGTACACTCCACAGGGGCTGTTCTGGTCATTTCTAATGTTGATGAAAGATAACTGCAGAACCACAATGACCTCCCCTTAGCTAGATGTCAGACAGCATGGACCATGCAATCACAAATAAAAAACAGGACCCTCTCATAAAGGGAAAGTGTCCTGTCTGGTGATCCCCAGCCATAAACAAACTGTATGACAGATGAGGGTTACTAATGCAAGACAGAGCTACATCTCCAAAGGGAAGACAGCTGTAATCAGCACTAGTAGAAAGCTACATTATCTCATAAAGACATGCAAGGTCAACTTGGGGACATAAATCACCAAAGACAATGAAGGTAACCACACTGATTTCTTCAGTTATGTCAGACACCTGATGCGTGAACCCTCGGATATGCTCAGAGTTGGTACACAACAACATATATTCCAGTGACCTAACAGATATTGGCAACATTCCGTAGGACAGCTTCAGTGTGATTACCCTCCCTCACCCCAAAAGAAGATAGTTATCACTGCTGTATGTAACCTCACTGTCATCTTGGATGTCCATGTGAGAGCCACACTCAACAAAGACAAGTACACAGCATCCATGGGACCTGCTGGTATCTCCAGTTGCATGCTATGTGAACTCCAGAAGGGGCTGGACCCGTTCATACAACTGCTATTTAACCTTAGTCTTGCTACAGGATATGTACCTGAACACTGGCGTCACGGCAACGGTGGTCCCACTCCCAGAGGAGATGCCTCCACAGACCATGGCAACTACCACCACACAAGCTTAACCAGCCTTGTCTGCAAAGATATGGGAAAAGTCATTATGGAGCTCTTACACAGACACATTACTGACCTACGGACCCTTGTTCCCACCTAGTTCAGCTTTGTACAGGGCAGATCCTGTCTTTTGCACCTAGTTGACTACTATGAAACTGTCAGTAGGGCCATCGATGAGGCTCGCCAGTCACAGCCTACCTGCACTTGGCTAAGGCCTGTGACACAATACCACACTCAGGCATCATAGCCAAGCTCAACAGCTGACATATAACAGCATATGTGCTTGGGATAGGTTGCAAAATGGCTGAAACAGAACCCATAAAGTCAACATTGCAGGTGCCTTGTCAGATTGAAGCCAGTCACAGGTGGTGTCCCACAAGGATGTGTCCTGGGACCCCTCTTAGTGGTATTTACTTTTCAGATGTGAAAGCAAACATAGGGGGTTGTGGCTGACAAAAGTTTGCAGATGACTGCAACCTAGGCACCATAGTGAATACATCAGCCGGCACACAAATACTACAGAATGCCATCACTGGCGGATAGCTGGTGCCATCATGGCCTGAAACTGAATGCAACTGATGTGTATTCATCCCCTTTGGGAGGAACAAAGTACCCACAGATCAATACATAGACAGCAACCCACTGAGCACAGACAACAAATCAGACACCTGGGGACACATGTAGATAGTGACATCTCTTTTGACACCCTGTTGCCAAAGTGGTTAGGAAGACTTTCTATCTTGCCCACCTAATCATGGAGGGTTTTCCATCAAGATCATAGGAGGTCATTGTTCCACTATCCTTCTCCCTTATCAGGCCCATGATTGAATACAAAGCCCCATATGGTATGTACCTCAGCAATTGCAACAGCTGGAGACATCCCAAAAGTACCGACCATGAAGATCAGGGTTCGTCAACACATGACATATGCTTCCAGAATAGAGGAAATCAGCTTTGTTCAGTGTCATACCCAGCATACATTACAGGTGACCTAAGCCTGACATACAAGACCATGTCCAATCAGGATTTGGTCGACATGCTCCACTGCAAGTAATCCAAATCCACCAGAGCCAAGAGAGCTGAGGATTTGAACCTCAACACATACATGTATAGGACATGCTGGAGGGACAGAGTCATAACTCAGAGGCATCTCACACTCTAGCAGGTATCCCAGTCCATGTTTGACAGAGTCCCTCACTGACTCTCTTCAGGAGACATCTGGACAACTGCATATGAGGCGGAGGCACAGACTAGACAGAGGCACAGTCATGTTATTCAATTCGTAAAGGGGTCATACTGTGTCACTACTAAGTCAGAGGCACAATCTTCAGAATCTATTCTGTACACTTATTACCAGTTTAAGGGGTGTAGCCACATCACTATAGCTAGGCTTATACATGCACTAGGGCAGATAGCCTAGTAGTGAACTATGACACTATGAAACACGGTGTATGTGTAGCTATTGTCAATCAAACAGTATGATGTGGTTTGGGGGGCTTGATATCTTCCTGTATTCCAACATTGTTTTGTCTATTCCTTCTAGCATGTCTAGAGATCAGTTGCTAGTGTCCTCTCCTGCTCAGCTGGTGAACCTGGGAATATTGAGGCAATGTTACACTTGCCTCATGTACACTGACAACCCTCTCCTTCTGCCATAAAACACACATACATGTGAGAGATGCAACTATATAGCCAAAGTGGAGGCTGAGCTCTCTCAACATAGGACTATCAAGACCAGAGAAGGTGAAGGTAACCACACACATCACAAATCCAGTCTCACATGGCACTATCACAACTTAAGATCATACATACACACAGAGACACTCTCGGAGGCTCTGAACAGAATTCTACCAGAATGGCAGTGACCACCACAGCAGACACTCACACACCTGCCTCCACAGGCACAGCACATGCAACACATTGACCACAGAGTCGGTGTGCCAAACAGTCCACAGCCCTTAAGGCCAAACACAATGCCAGACACACTTGTCATAGGTGACTCCATAGTCAGACACTGGCGTCCGCTCACCAGATGGAGATGGAGGAGGTCACTGTAAGCTGCCTATCGGACACTGGCATCCACCACATAATGCAAGCACTCAGGTCACTCAAGTGCAAGTACAGGTATGACCCACTCATTATGCATGCTGGTGTCAACGACTGAGATGTACCTCCCTGGACTACATGGAAAGAGACATAGGATCCCTCTGATTATGTAGGCCAGGCAGGTATGACCCTGACCTTCAGCAGTATCCTACCTTCACCAAGTATGATGCCACATAAGCAGAGACAAGATGATCAGCTGTATTATTTTGCTTAGACTATGGTGTCATTCAAAGGGGGTCCAATGTCCGTCTGCCTGGGATGACATGCTGGACAGGCCACGGTGATTTGCAAGGACGACTTGCACCTGCACCCCTGGGCTTCAGGTTTGGATGATGCTCTTGCCACCCCCATTGTGCCTTTTTATGCAAGATTCAGATTCTACACCTACCACCCTAGAACACAGTAAAGGAAAGACACTAAGGTACTGCTGCTCAATGCCAGAGGTCTCAACCTCAAGCTGCACACACTCTATGCCCTTCCCACCTCAGTATGTAGCACATTGATGTCTGTGCTGTGCCTGAAACCTGGTTCACAGCTTCACAGCACCCCGGCTTTTCTCGGGTGTTACCTCATATCATGCATTCTGGCACCAGCATCCAAACAACACCCTGAAGGATGGTGGGTGTCCATATTCATCAAGGACACCCTCACCTCATTGTTGGTGGCAACACAATGCATCGGAGACCATCCAGGTGCCAGTGACCGTGAGCAGACTGCTCTGCAGTTTGTAGCATGTTACATACCCTCTCAAACTCAGGTACCTCACACAGCTATCCTGCAAACACTGAAGGGGATAAATGTATCTCCAAACACCATCCTACTGGGTGATTCCAACTATCCACATATAGACTGGGATCACTAATCATACAACACTCTAACACAAAGGTTCCAAGAGTTCATACACTGAAATACTTCGCCATGGAACAACTGGTCCCAATCCCCTCAAGTGGGCAACATACTAGAACTCATCATCACGAACCTGGGGTCACACTGTTCAACACCAAGTATACCATCATTGGTGAGATCAGATCATGGACTACTCTCAGTGAGGTCCACATCCCACCACACCCCAGATGGAAAAACAAACAGTGAACCTTCTCAAATGCCGACTTCACATTTCTAAGGACTGGTGTGGTCTCTTTCAAGGCCCCAAGCCAGCAGACACCATTACCCAAACCACTGTATCACTTAGAAATGCCTTCTACCAGCACCTCAGGACTGCATGGATCAGGCAATCCCAAACAAAACAAAGACTCTTTGTACCACAGGCAAGCATCCAGTCTGGTGGACCTAGCCATAAACAAGCTCTACAACACAAGGAAGGAGCTACTACAAGATAGGCGTAATCCGTGGGAGGGAAGACACCCCTGCTCATTGTGAGTAAAACACTGGGTTCCCCATACAATCATCGAGGCAAGTTTTGAGAGTAAACCCACTCAGGACTCAAGGGACAATCATGAGGCCTTTTTTGCCTATGTTTGAAACCTGGGAGGAACTCCCAGATATGCTCAAATTAGTTGGAATGATGTAGATATCACTGCACCTACAGGCATTGCCAACATACTGGCTGACAGGTTCATTGCAGATTTCTCCCCTCCCCCAACTGGAGGGTATCTACACCAGAGGATTGTAGCCCCAAACATCTCCAATGCTGGGGTGGGAACTGCTCTATCAAGGCAGAAAACACTTTATCCATGGGACCAGATGGTGTCCCCAGTTGTGTGCTCCATGAACTCAATGAGTAATTACACCACCCAGTTAGGGCAGCTGTTTAATCTTAGCCTCACCTCAGGATATGTGCCCAAGGGTGGCATGGCAATGGTGGACCCACTTCACAAGGAGGTGCCTCCACCAACCCGGAAACTACCATCCCATCAGCCTGACAAGCCTTGCTGGCTGAAATACGACCTGTGGATGGAAGGTCATACGTTTAACCTGGGGATCGTCATGGTGTCACTGCTGGAGAGAGGCATGACACAATAATGGGCACAGTACTGTTTCCATATAAGGAGTGGTGTATGCCAATGAACTCTGTGCTAGACTTTTACCTGCCTTAGGGAAGATAGCCTAGTATAAACCTATGTACCTATGAACCTATCTGACCATGTTGCATTATGTTCAGATGTGAACTACTTACAACAGCCTCATCCAACATCAGTAGTGTATTCCACAACATGGGTGTACATTGGCGAACACTACCGATGTGCCCTAGGCCATTTCTAATGCTAGTCGGAGAGTGTGTTTGTCCATCAACACATTGTAAGTGAAGTTTGCCATGACATATGTCTTGTTTAGTATACTGTGCCTCTGTCTACCTGTGACATAACATTGATACCCAGGGTAAACCTCCCATCTCCCATGCTCTCATTAGGATTCCTGTTGAGGGGACTCAACGAGTGTCTCTACGGACAACCTGTACTGGTAGTTTACTCATGTGTGGGGGTGGCTTCTGTGTTTTGGATAATGCAGTACAGCCTGTCCTATATATGTCAGTGCTGGGGTTCAGGTCCCTCATGTGCATAGCTCCCTGCCATTCAGATTGTACAAGGTGCAGCATGTGCATTGATTCCAGCTTGGACATGGCTTTCTACATCAGGCACAGCTTGCATCTGGGTGGACAGCATGGCAGTGTGTGGAGCTGCACTCTGTTTAATCAGACTACACATTACATGTGTTCCAGCTCTGTCATACTCCTGGTGAGGTACTGCTGTGGACTTTACAGGTGCTGGATGTGTCTGCATGAGGTACACTCCACAGGGGCTGTTCTGGTCATTTCTAATGTTGATGAAAGATAACTGCAGAACCACAATGACCTCCCCTTAGCTAGATGTCAGACAGCATGGACCATGCAATCACAAATAAAAACAGGACCCTCTCCGCAAAGGGAAAGTGTCCTGTCTGGTGGTCCCCAGCCATAAACAAACTGTATGACAGATGAGGGTTACTAATGCAAGACAGAGCTACATCTCCAAAAGGGAAGACAGCTGTAATCAGCACTAGTAGAAAGCTACATTATCTCATAAAGACATGCAAGGTCAACTTGGGGACATAAATCACCAAAGACAATGAAGGTAACCACACTGATTTCTTCAGTTATGTCAGACACCTGGTCGTGAACCCTCGGATATGCTCAGAGTTGGTACACAACAACATATATTCCAGTGACCTAACAGATATTGGCAACATTCCGGCGGACAGCTTCAGTGTGATTTACCCCCTCCCTCACCCCAAAAGAAGATAGTTATCACTGCTGTATGTAACCTCACTGTCATCTTGGATGTCCATGTGAGAGCCACACTCAGCAAAGACAAGTACACAGCATCCATGGGACCTGCTGGTATCTCCAGTTGCATGCTATGTGAACTCCAGAAGGGGCTGGACCCGTTCATACAACTGCTATTTAACCTTAGTCTTGCTACAGGATATGTACCTGAACACTGGCGTACGGCAACAGTGGTCCCACTCCACAGAGGAGATGCCTCCACAGACCATGGCAACTACCACCACACAAGCTTAACCAGCCTTGCCTGCAAAGATATGGGAAAAGTCATTATGGAGCTCTTACACAGACACATTACTGACCTACGGACCCTTGTTCCCACCTAGTTCAGCTTTGTACAGGGCAGATCCTGCCTTTTGCACCTAGTTGACTACTATGAAACTGTCAGTAGGGCCATCGATGAGGGCTACGCAGTCCACACAGCCTACCTGCACTTGGCTAAGGCCTGTGACACAATACCACACTCAGGCATCATAGCCAAGCTCAACAGCTGACATATAACAGCATATGTCGCAGGATAGGTTGCAAAATGGCTAAGAAACAGAACCCATAAAGTCAACATTGCAGGTGCCTTGTCAGATTGAAGCCAGTCACAGGTGGTGTCCCACAAGGATGTGTCCTGGGACCCCTCTTAATTGGTATTTACTTTTCAGATGTGAAAGCAAACATAGGGGGGTTGTGGCTGACAAAGTTTGCAGATGACTGCAACCTAGGCACCATAGTGAATACATCAGCCGGCACACAAATACTACAGAATGCCATCACAAAGGCGGATAGCTGGTGCCATACGCATGGCCTGAAACTGAATGCAACTGATGTGTATTCATCCCCTTTGGGAGGAACAAAGTACCCACAGATCAATACATAGACAGCAACCCACTGAGCACAGACAACAAATCAGACACCTGGGGACACATGTAGATAGTGACATCTCTTTTGACACCCCTGTTGCCAAAGTGGTTAGGAAGACTTTCTATCTTGCCCACCTAATCATGGAGGGTTTTCCATCAAGATCATAGGAGGTCATTGTTCCACTATCCTTCTCCCTTATCAGGCCCATGATTGAATACAAAGCCCCATATGGTATGTACCTCGCCCAGCAATTGCAACAGCTGGAGACACCCCAAAAGTACCTACCATGAAGATCAGGGTTCTTCAACACATGTCATATGCTTCCAGAATAGAGGAAATCCAGCTTTGTTCAGTGTCATACCGCAGACCTATGCCTGACATACAAGACCATGTCCAATCAGGATTTGGTGGACATGCTCCACTGCAAGTAATCCAAATCCACCAGAGCCATGAGAGCTGAGGATTTGAACCTCAGCACATACATGTATAGGACATGCTGGAGGGACAGAGTCATAACTCAGAGGCATCTCACACTCTAGCAGAGTATCCCAGTCCATGTTTGACAGAGTCCCTCACTGACTCTCTTCAGGAGACATCTGGACAACTGCATATGAGACGGAGGCACAGACTAGACAGAGGCACAGTCATGTTATTCAATTACGTAAGGGGGTCATACTGTGTCACTACTAAGTCAGAGGCACAATCTTCAGAATCTATTCTGTACACTTATTACCAGTTTAAGGGGTGGCAATAGCCACATCACTATGGCTAGGCTTATACATGCACTAGGGCAGATAGCCTAGTAGTAGACTATGACACTATGAAACACCGGTGTATGTGTAGCTATTGTCAATCAAACAGTATGATGTGGTTTGGGGGGCTTGATATCTCCCTGTATTCCAACATTGTTTTGTCTATTCCTTCTAGCATGTCTAGAGATCAGTTGCTAGTGTCCTCTCCTGCTCAGCTGGTGAACCTGGGAATATTGAGGCAATGTTACACTTGCCTCATGTACACTGACAACCCTCTCCTTCTGCCATAAAACACACATACATGTGAGAGATGCAACTATATAGCCAAAGTGGAGGCTGAGCTCTCTCAACATAGGACTAGCAAGACCAGAGAGAAGGTGAAGGTAACCACACACACATCACAAATCCAGTCTCACATGGCACTATCACAACTTAAGATCATACACATACACACAGAGACACTCTCGGAGGCTCTGATCAGAATTCTACCAGAATGGCAGTGACCACCACAGCAGACACTCACACAACTGCCTCCACAGGGCACAGCACATGCAACACATTGACCACAGAGTCGGTGTGCCAAACAGTCACAGCCCTTAAGGCCAAACACAATGCCAGACACACTTGTCATAGGTGACTCCATAGTCAGACACACTGACGTCCCGCTCACCAGATCGGGTACGGAGGAGGTCACTGTAAGCTGCCTATCGGGCACTGGAATCCACCACATAATGCAAGCACTCAGGTCACTCAACTGCAAGTACAGGTCTGACCCAGTCATTATCCATGCTGGTGTCAACGACCTGAGATGTACCTCCCTGGACTACATGGAAAGAGACATAGAGGATCCCTCTGATTATGTAGGCCAGGCAGGTATGACCCTGACCTTCAGCAGTATCCTACCTTCACCAAGTATGATGCCACATAAACAGAGACAAGATGATCAGCTGTAATATTTTGCTTAGACTATGGTGTCATTCAAAGGGGTCCAATGTCTGTCTGCCTGGGATGACATGCTGGACAGGCCACGGTGATTTGCAAGGGACGGCTTGCACCTGTCACCCCTGGGCTTCCGGATTTCGGATGATGCTCTTGCCACCCCCATTGTGCCTTTTTTATGCAAGATTCAGATTCTACACCTACCACCCTAGAACACAGTAAAGGAAAGACACTAAGGGTACTGCTGCTCAATGCCAGAGGTCTCAACCTCAAGCTGCACACACTCTATGCCCTTCTCAGTATGTAGCACATTGATGTCTGTGCTGTGCCTGAAACCTGGTTCACAGCTTCTGACAGCACCCCGGCACTATCGGGTGTTACCTCATATCATGCATTCTGGCACCAGCATCCAAACAACACCAAGAAGGATGGTGGGTGTCCATATTCATCAAGGACACCCTCACCTCATTGTTGGTGGCAACACACAATGCATCGGAGACCATCCAGGTGCCAGTGACCGTAGGCAAGACTGCTCTGCAGTTTGTAGCATGTTACATGCCACCCTCTCAAACTCAGGTACCTCACACAGCTATCCTGCAAACACTGAAGGGGATAAATGTATCTCCAAACACCATCCTACTGGGTGATTCCAACTATCCACATATAGACTGGGATCACTAATCATGCCACAACACTCTAACACAAAGGTTCCAAGAGTTCATACACTGAAATGCCATGGAACAACTGGTCCCAATCCCCTCAAGTGGAGGCAACATACTAGAACTCATCATCACGAACATGGGGTCACACTGTTCAACACCAGAAGTATACCCATCATTGGTGAGATCAGATCATGGACTACTCTCAGTGGGAGTCCACATCCCACCCACACCCCAGATGGAAAAACAAACAGTGAAGACCTTCTCAAATGCCGACTTCACATTTCTAAGGACTGGTGTGGTCTCTTTCAAGGCCCCCAAGCCAGCAGACACCATTACCCAAGCCACTGTATCACTTAGAAATGCCTTCTACCAGCACCTCCAGGACTGCATGGATCAGGCAATCCCAAACAAAACAAAGACTCTTTGTACCACAGGCAAGCATCCAGTCTGGTGGACCCTAGCCATAAACAAGCTCTACAACACAAGGAAGGAGCTACTACAAGATAGAGCGTAATCCGTAGGAGGGAAGACACCCCTGCTCATTGTGAGTAAAACACTGGGTTCCCCCATACAATCATCCGAGGCAAGTTTTGAGAGTAAACCCACTCAGGACTCAAGGGACAATCATGAGGCCTTTTTGCTTATGTTTGAAACCTGGGAGGAACTCCCAGATATGCTCAGAATTAGTTCGAATGATGTAGATATCACTGCACCTACAGGCATTGCCAACATACTGGCTGACAGGTTCATTGCAGATTTCTCCCCCCCCCAACTGGAGGGGTATCTACACCAGAGGATTGTAGCCCCCCAAACATCTCCAATGCTGGGGTGGGAACTGCTCTATCCAAGGCAGAAAACACTTTATCCATGGGACCAGATGGTGTCCCCAGTTGTGTGCTCCATGAACTCAATGAGTAATTACACCCGCAGTTAGGGCAGCTGTTTAATCTTAGCCTCACCTCAGGATATGTGCCCAAGGAGTGGCATACGGCAATGGTGGACCCACTTCACAAAGGAGGTGCCTCCACCAACCCCGGAAACTACCATCCCATCAGCCTGACAAGCCTGTTCTGCTAAGCTATGGAGAGGATCATAATGGGAATTATAAATGAAGACATAGGGGACTTGCAGACATTGGATCCAATCCAGTTTGGCTTTGTCAAGGGCAGATCATGCCTTTTAAACTTGGTTGACTTTTTCAAAACAGTCACCCAGGCCATTGACATGGGCAAGGCAGTCCACACAGCCTACCTTGACCTGGCAAAGGCTTTCGACACAATACCCCACTCAGGTATCATTGAAAACATCACCAGCTTAATTGTGAACCCATACATCACAGCATGGGTTGCAAACTAGCTAAGTGACGGAACACACAGGGTCAAAGTTGCTGGTGCCATGTCACACTCCAGAGCTGTCACAAGTGGTGTCCCACAGGGCTCAGCCCTGGGCCCACATTTGTTCAGCATCTACTTTTCAGAAGTACGAGCAAACACAGGAGGATTATGGCTGACAAAGTTTGAAGATGACTGCAAACTGGGAAGCATAGTTGGAAACCCATCTGACACAGACATCCTTCAGAAGGGTCTCACAGACACGGATAACTGGTGCCACAGCCATGACCTTACATTAAACACTAAACAATGCATAGCCATACCCTTCAGGAAGAACAAGGTTACCACTACTTCCCATCTAGGTGGCAATCCTCTAAGCAAAGAGGAGGTTATCAGGGACCTGGGCACCCAGGTTGACAGTAACCTTTTGTTTGACACTCACATTGCCAGGGTAGTTTGGAAGGCCTTCTACATTGGCCACCTCATCATGCAGGGATTCACATCTAGATCAAGGGAGGTCATTGTTCCCCTGTACTCATCACTCATCAGACCAATGATTGCATACAATGCCCCATTCAGAATGTATCTGACCCAACACCTGCGGCAATTGGATGGGCCCACAAATTCCTCAACAGGAGGTGAAAGGGTCTCAAACATATTTCTTATGCTGCCCGACTGAAGGAATTCCAGCTGTATTCAGTCACTTACCGTCTGCTCAGAGGTGACCTGTGCCTGACATACAAGGCTATGTCCAACCCAGAATTATTGAACATATTTCACCTCAAGACCTCTACATCCATCAGAACTACAAGGGCAGGAGACCTAAACCTCAACACAGATATTAATAGGATGTGCTGGAGGGACAGATTCATCACCCAGAGAGTCCCTATGCTGTGGAACAACATCCTGGTACATGTGAGGCTGAGCATCTCACTGGCTTTGTTCAAGTGAGATCTTGACCAATGGATGGGAGATTGCAGGTATACCCCAGGGATAACCTCAGTATCACTGCTTGACAGAGGAACAGCTAAATAATGGGCATATTATCCATCAACTTGAAGGGGTGGCAGAAGCCACAAAACTCTGGGCTAGGCTTATTAATGCCCTAGGGCAGATAGCCTAGTATGAACCTATGAACCTATGCACATAGGCCTGGGGCAGTTCCTGCTATTCGGACAGTGGTCTGCAGCAAGCTATATAGTAGTAGTCAGTTTTAGCCATTGGTTTTTGACCATGGCTATTCCATGTTGCTTCTTGTTGTGGTACAAACATGGGTGTGTGGTTATCCATGCTATTTATTGCTAGTCACCCTCATTTTGTATCTTGTTCCATGTTTTTGCACATGTACGTCACTGTATGACGTGTGACCTGGTAGTGTCAGGGTGCTGATGTGGGCTTTGACCCTGTTTTCTATTACAGCACTGATATCTACATTCTCTATACTGTGTGTGTTTACACTGCACACATCTTGATGTTTATACTTCTGGCATTGGGTAGCATTACATCTAGGTTCCCATCCCTTGTGGTACCCATGAGGTGGGTTTGTGTTTTTGTGGTTTATGATTCTTGAGGGTGGATGTTAGTTGGGGTCCTCAGGTGTGCATATGGTACATGATATTACATTACTTAACACATGGCATTCATGCCTCAGGTGGCGCTGCAGGGCCACCTCTGTCGGATACACATACTACACTCCCTGTACATGTTTGGCAGCAGGTTGTGTCATGTTAGGCATCCCTGTTGCTGTATGAGTGAGTCAGAGTGGGTATCAGTCCCAGTGTTCCTACTGACCAAGCGTATGTGCTATGCGTTGCCTCTTTGCCAAGGCCAGGGCATACTGGGCATGCCTCCTTCTGCCTACTGGGACAAGGTCAGGTTGTTCCTCCTCTGAGTCACCCCCTGCCTGTGGTGGCCTTGGCAATGGTGGGGGGATGTTTGGCCCAGCCCTGTGCTGTCCTGCTGCAGCTGTTTCCGCAGGATCATATTATGTAGCATAGCACATATCATGATCGTTTGGGTACATGTAGTTGGTGTGTACTGCAAGGCTCCACCAGATGTGTCCAGACACCAGAACCATGACTTGAGCAGCCCAAACACACGCTCTATGATATTACGTGTTTGTGCGTGTGCCTCATTATGGCGTTCCTGTTCAGGTGTGTGTGCATTTCTGATGGGTGTCATCAGCCACGGCTCAAGTGCATAACCTGCATCCCCCACTAGGTGTCCGTGTGGGAAGTCCCCATTGGCAAATGATTAGTACAGCTGCATCAGATGCCAGATATGGGAATCGTGGTAGCTCCCAGGGCAGCCAGCACACACATATATTATTATGCCCTGGGCATCACACACGACCTGGCAGTTGATGGAGGGGTATCCCTTGCGGTTAATGTAGGCTCTACCCCGCTCACCGGCTGGTGCTTTGATGCGTATGTGCATGCAGTCTATTGCACCCAGCACCTCAGGGTATCCCGCTATTTGCTGGAAGAGACGCATATTGCTGGCCACAACCTCACGGTCATTAGGGACATATATATGATCACTGACATGTGCTGACATGGCATCCAGGAACTGGTGCAGTACTCTGGAGGCTGATGCCTGTGATATCCCCATCATATCACCAGTTGGTCTCTGGAAGGTACCTGTTGCTAGTATTCTTAGGCCAACACATACCTTGGTTTCTACTGGGATGGGTTCCCCTCTGTTGGTTCTGTGTGTGAGATGTGGCCTGCACAGCTCAACAATCTGCTGCAGAAGGTCTCTGTCCACTCTGTAGCGCTCTACTATCTCCAGCTCATGTAACCCATGGTAGGTGACCCTGGGCCTGTATACTCTTCTCCTTCTCCTCACTCTGGGTTGTCTGTCAACATCTGCATTGTCACCACCCTCAGCAATTCGCCTATGCCTGATTATAATAGCTATGGCAGCCCCTAGCATTTCTGCTCTGAGTTCAGCTTTTTTCAGTTTTCAATTCTGATAGCTTAGTTTCTGGCAGTATCTGTTGTGAGAAACAGCCTGCACTGCTCTTTGCAGTGTTTTAATTGCTGGGTTGGGCTTCTAGTCTGCCTGTGTAATTGCCTGCTTCTAATTGTTTCCACCAATTAACTCCAGTAGTATCTTCTGGCAGTTTCCCTGGATTTTAGTTGTTTCCTGTTTCCTTTCTGTTTCCTGAGGGGGAGCAATGTGCACACCAGCTTAAACACGCTCACAATCACTTAAACACGCGCACACATCCCTACACGGTGTTACACGCACGCACACATCCTTACACGGAGTGAACTAGGCTGATTCATGCTAAAACGCGCGCACACTGCCTTACACACGTGCACGCCCGCGCAAACCGTTGTAAACGGTTTGCAACACGCTCCCACATGTTGAACCTGCCTTACACGCGCTCACACGCGCGCATGCACGTATTTCAAGAAACTTTGAGTGTAGGGATGGGATAGCGTATACCCTCAATTTCTTGACTTTCCTAGTGTTCTGTTGGGACACACCTCCCTCCCTGATGTCTGTCTGTCATCTGTTACCTTACATTGCCCTCCAATCTGGTACATTTATTGCTATCATTCCCCCCCATGATGTTACCTACCTCTTACTCTGTTCCTCCCCCTTCTCTAACTCTTACACTACTCAGACAGTGCTCATTACCTATGTGACAGTGTGATTCAGTATTGTAACCCTCATTTACATAGGATTGCCTAGTAATGACTAGTTACATGTCTTACACGGAGCTTCCCCCCCTTGACAACCAGTAAACGGAGGCCATATTGTTTTTGGTCTGGAAGTCCCTCCATTGACATTCAATGTAATACATAAATCCCACAATTGTGGGCTTATAAGCTTCGGTTTTCAGTTTTAAGTAGCGCACCCCGTTTGCGCGGGTGTGCGCTGCAGTTAAACCCAAAAATCACGTGAAAAAAAAAAAGTTATATAACTTATTTTTGCAACAGTTTTTCATGCCAATGGCCACATATTTGGCCATTGGCATGCTTAATGCAACATATGCACCCTTTATTTGGAGCTGACATAGCCCCGTTTTTAATTTTGCAGAAATGTACTCAGTTGTCAGCTGAGTACATTTCTGCAGCTAACACGTCCGTTACACGGACTGGTTTCTGCTTCGTGGATCGCTCAGATACCTCATTTGCATATCTTTGAGCTGCAAATGAGGTATTGAGCATTTCCACGCCCAGTCCGTGTAAGAGACGTGTTAGCTGTCTCTTACACGGAGGTTTGAGCTGTTCCTGAATCAGGAGGCTTACACGGAGGCTTACACTACTCTTGAACTCCGTGTAAGCCTTCCTGAATCTGGCCCTATATGTTAGAAAGAGGGAATTAGAATTAGTACATTAGTAAACAGAGTTGGGGAAGTGCTTCAATTCTTCATCTTTATGGTTATACACATTTAAGGTTTTGTTTAGCCAGGGGTATTAGAGTAAGACTGAATTATATTCCAAGCATGTAAAGATCTATTAGGAATTCATAGATGATTAATGATGAACAAGGTTCTCCACCCCTCCCCCTTTTTTTGTACAGTCTTTGATTTGGTAAACAACACAGCATGTGTATATCACATGCATGCAGGAGATTTATGTTCAACTTAAGTGAGATGTAAGTTTGAGATTCAACATGGGGACCTATAGTCCCACAGGCTGAGATCCATACCCATCAACCTCTTAGTGTAAGAAATCTGGCAAAAGCCTGACATAATCAGGGAACAAGAATAGGGACAGATTTTAAACATTGCTCCTACAAACTTAGAAAGTTGCTAGAATAACAGGGTTTGTGCAAACATGCATTTCATGAAGGTTTTGAAGTCTGAAACTCAAATGCATGTCATTATTTTGTGACTTCAGTCCTCAGACTATCCCAGTGTTTTGCCAAAAAAAAAAAAAAAAAAAACAAATTTTATGAGGAACAGCCCAAACATATGAGGCAAAAATCTGTACATTCTGTGAAAATCTGGACAGTTGAGAGGTATGCTGAGATCTGGCACCACAGGTGATATGTGAATATTTACTTCATGGTTTCTTGGATTTCTTAATATATGAAAAGCTGGAGAATACACAATATAAAGTTTTATTTTGTATTAATCATGCCACATTGTTAGGATTAAGAGGAAATGACTACATTATTATTTTATTCACTTAAATAGGTGCAGTCCATGAAAAGGACTACTGCCGTGCTAAAACTTGTGCAGGTACTAACTAAGAAATTTTGACTTTATGACATACCCCCTTTGGTACAGAATTTTACTAAGCACTGACATTTTCATAAGATAATTTTATGGAATTTTGATGTTTATACTTTCATAATTTTGATGTTTATATCAATGCATTTGTGTAAACAGTGGACATTTGTTACCTGCTTATTACTGGGACTGTAATAACATGATACTGACGCAGTAAGCCAAAAGAAATAAACAGAAACCATCCCAATACAAATACACAGTATGCCTGCAAATAGAACAGGTTTAGCACTGGGAAAATAAATTGATATATATAAAGCATTTTCAAATGTCAAGTTAGTTTTGGACAACAGCATTCTCTGTATGTTATTCAAGTTCCTTTTTACAGCTAATCCAGTCTCTTAGAATTTGTTGCAATGCCTCTCTATAATTACCACTCTGGGTAATTTTTCAACTCAGTCACACATTCAAGTCAGAGATTAAATAATCTTCCTTGTAAGAAAATAATATTTACATCTCTAAACCATTTTACTAGGCTTAGGGTTAAAATGCTTTTCAGTTATATTCAATGGATGAATAACACAGTCCTCCCCTCCTTTGGATATAGTCTCTTTTCCCAAAATGTTTTTATTCATTTTATAACACAATAACTTAACAGTATATTAACAAGAAAAAAGAAACTATATACAAGGTCCATAACAAAAGTAATATACATAGGAGAACACTTATTTCTTTAACAGATTATAGACAATTTTGTCCAAGCAATTAAATAATGGATTATGTTGTCAGTCCTTGCTTTTACAGTAGCAATCTAAGTCTTACAAATGTATTTCACAAGATGAATAAACTCAGTTTTAAAGACAGGAGTAGATTGGGATTTCCAATTTTTAGTAACAATTTTCCTTGCTATAGAGAGGATAGACCATAGTAAAAATATTTGTTTTTTAGGAATGACTTCAGGAACACTGAAAAGGATAAGGGAGTTAGAAATTGTACCACTGTCATTCATAGGTTCATAGGTATGTACTAGGCTAATGGCCCTGGGGCCTTTACAAACCTAGCCCATAGGATTACCCTGGCATTGTGCCACCCTACTTTAGTTCCCAGTGCCTCGGTCAAGTAAAGCCACTGGAGTGATCCCTGGGGTGAATTTTCTATTTCCCATCTACTCATCAAGATTTCGATTAAAGAAGGCCAGTGAGATGCTCTGCTTGACATGTATGGGAAGTCTATTCCATAGCATGGACAGTCTCTGGGTTATGAACCTGTCCCTCCAGCATGTTCTGTTGATTGTGATAATGAGGTTCAGGTCTCTGGAGCATGTGGTGTGGAGAGATTGGGATTTCTTAAGATGCAGCATTTCTAACAGATCTGGATCAGACATGGCTTTGTAAGTCAAGCAAATACTGCCTTTAAGTAGGCGATATGAGAGAGAGAACAGTTGGGTTTTTTTTAGTCTGTCCATATAGGACAAATGTTTAAGGCCTAGGATCCTCTTTGTGAGGTACTTTTGTGGCCTCTCCAGTTGTTACAGGTGTTCGTGAGGTACATGCCAAATGGGATATTGTACTCAATGATTGGCCTAATGAGGGAAAAGTAGAGGGAGACAATGACCTCTTTCTTCTTTGATGCAAAACCCTTAGAAATGAGATGTGCCACATAGAAGGACTTTCTGACCACAGTGGCAATGTGGTGGTCAAAAGAGAGGCTGTTGTCAACCTGTGTTCCAGATCTCTTATAATGACTTCTGTGTTCAATGGACTACCATCAATGTGGTAATTCATGGAGGTTTACAAAGATATTTAATGTCTTCCCAAAATGGGGAAATTAGTTTGCAATTAACAACCATATGTATCCAGTCAGCATCAGTGTGTCCACATGTCCAGCATATCATTTCATTTGTTTTATACATTACTGCTAGTCTGTGTGGGTTGAAAAACATCTATGTAAAATTTCTCATGTGTATACATGCCAGAATAGGGAAGATGTGGATTTCTTTACTGACTGTAAACAAAGTTTTATATCTTTGTCTGAGAATACTTGTCTATTAACTTCACTTGAATAATTTCAAGACTAAACATCTGTTTTGCTAAAATCATTTCTGAGAATTTTATAAATGACAGATATGTATGAAGTATTCTTGGCTGAGCTATTAATAGCTGTTGGGATAAAATCCAACATTTTTTAAGTTACTCTTATTGTATGCCTCTAATGAGAGTACGATCTTAGTATGTATAAAATCCTTCCACGTTTGGATGTTTAGCCAGTTGCAATTTTGCAAACTTTATATACTGATCAAATAGTCTGCAGAACTTATTTTATTAGCTAAGAGAAATTGAATCCAATATAATAGGTCACCCTTCTTAAATTCTAACATTTTCTGAGTATCAAAAGATATCACACATTCATTTGTGTAAGCAAAAGGAAATATAATTATTAATAAATTCTTAATGAATTGATTTGAAAACATAAGCTTTTTAAACAGAAGCAATATTTGCTTTATAAGTGGTGTGAGAACAAATTTTGACCTTTCACTTTGAATGCATAGTTTTAAAATCTATATAAAGATGTTTGTATGTATTTGGGTATATGGTTCAAGCAATGTCTATTACTATTAAGAAGTAAGGTTTCATGTATTGATTTCTAATATGATGTATAAGAAGTATTATTCCAAGGTGACACTATGTTAATAAATGCGGACTTTAAATAAAAATCAATATTTGGAAACACTATACCTTCTTCATCTCAGCTTGTGGTGTGCCAGAGAAGAGAGATTCTTGATTTTTTTTTGGGATACCAAAGAAAGTTAAGTAATAAGTTATTGATTTTCTATTTAATTTTAACAAGTGGGTGAATTATTAGAGCTTGGCCAATGAATAAGATTATAGGTAACAGTATCATTTTGATTAAAGTTAGTCTGTTTTCAAATGTGAAAAAGAGTCTGTTCCAACTGTCTATAAGCCTAGTAATTGAGTTTATAAGTTGTTGGCAATTAGATATGAGTGATTTTTTTTATAATTAGATTTAATAATGATACCTAGATATTTAATATGCATACCCTCCTAGTTTATGTCTCTTTTTGATCTACGTTCTGTAGTAACATTTTTATTCACTAGAAGTGCCTGAGTTTTGTTGTGATTGAATTTTAGACCAGAGATGTTTGCAAAGAAGTCTAGATTATGTAAGAGGTGATCTACTGAATTTTCAATATAATTTAGAAGCTATTAGTAGGTCATCAGCAAACAGCTGTATCTTGGGGGATAATTTATCTGATACTTTATAGCCTTTAACACTGTCATTATTTCTAACATAATTTGAAAGAGGCTCAATAACCAGGGCAAACAGTAATGGGGAGAGGGGGCAACCCTGTTTAGTAAATCTTAATATTTTGAATGGGCTAGGTAGATAAGATCCAATCTTTACATAGGTTATGGACTTTTCATATAGTTTTTTTAATTAATCCTATAAAGTTTGGGGAGAAATTGTATTTTTGCAGAGCTTTAAACAGATATGGCCAAATTAGGGAGCCAAAAGCTTTATCTATATCAAGGCTTAAAACAGAAAGCTCATTTTTTTCTTGTTTGCTAAGTCTATTAAGGACAATAATCTAATTACATTGTCTTGTACCTTTCTGTTTTTGATGAACCCGGTTTGGTCTTCATGAATTAATACTGAAAGAATTTTACTGAATCTGTCTAAGATAGACATGAATATCTTGTAGTCAATGTTAAGCAAAGAGATTGGCCTGTATGATACGGAAACGTTGGGCTCTTTATTTGGTTGTAAGATGGGAGAAATTTACAATTTCCAATCCATTGGTCAAGGCTACACCTAAATCTTACTAGAGATGGACTCTGCTTCATATGGATGGTGAGCCAGTTCCAGAGCATGGGGATCTCCAGAGAAACATATCTGTCTCGCCAAAATGCCTTATTATGACACAAGCAAAATTTAAAGCCTTGGCTATAATAGTTCAAATGCTGTTTATTTTGCAGATTTACAAAAGTTCCATCAGAGGATGCTTCTGGTGAGGATTCCTTGTATGCCAAGCATAGATCACCTCACAGTAACCTGTAGGAGACAGACTATAGAGACAGTAAAGATCCATATATGACAATGCGTTTATACCCTGGATTCTCCTGGTAAGGAACCTTTGTGGGCATTCCAACCATGCATATGCCTGGTCAGATAGGTACAGAAGGGAGCATTATACTCAATGATGGGTCTGATAAGGACTGAATAAAGTGGCAGTATGACTTCTTTGGACCTAGATGCCATGCACTTACTTATAAGTCTGGCAACAGAGAATGACTTTCTTACTACCTTGGTCACATGTTGGCCAATGGGCCAATTACTGTCCATATATGTTCCCAGATCCCTGACAAGTGGATCAACTCATAGGGATGTTTTATTGATGGAGTAATTAGTCTGGGTGGCAATTTTCTGAAAAGGCACTATAATGCATTCCTTGGCACTGCATTTTAATATGTGACTTGGGTGCTAGTCCCTCTTGGAAGCTATAAATGAGGGTATAATGAGTGTATAATAGTGCCTGCTTGTAGTAAGCAGCAACCTTGGTCAACCACAATTGTGAGATATTAGCTAGGATACCTGCAAATTAAATGTGAAAAAGGAGATGACCCAGAACTGATCCATGTGATACCCCAATAGTTTCCATTTTGCCTTCATAGAGGGTAACAGCAATTTTCACAACTTAGGATGTGTTTGATAGACAATCTGTAATCCATAGGATAATGTAGGGGGTTATACCTTGATGTGCTTAATAAACTAAAACTAAGAAGTGAGAAAGAAAGAGAGAGGGAGGGAGGGAGAGAAAGAATGCCTGACAGACAGAAAAGGAAGGAATAGTATGCTTCCACCATAACATACATTAGCATACGTAAACATTGCTGCTATGTGAAAGAATTCTGGTACAGTTGCAGCCACAGAATTTGGGCTCGACTTCTACAATCTGATGCATCTCTAGTACAAGGCAATCATATGAGTGAATGAATGTCTGTGTTAACTGGTTGGAAAGCATCTCAGTAACAGACGGGTTATGCAATACTCCAAAGTGGGCAAACACACACACACATATATAAATATATATATATATATATATATATATATATATATATATATATATATATATATATAAATATATATATATATATATATATATATATATATGGCGGCCAATACATAAAGCAGACTTCAAATTAAAATAACCTGCAGGCATGCTGGTGTATTGAAATTATTAGAAACATCCATTAGCATTCACAGCAATGTACAACAGAATAAAAGGTAAACAAAACTATTTCCTCAGTTTGCCTTTTATTAAAAAAAAAAGTAAAATTATATGCATATCTTCCAAGAAGTGGCCTAAATGAACTGCCTTTAACAGTATTATTTTAGAAGGCAACAGTGGGTTGCCCTCAAATTAAATAGTGGATTTTATACTTGCAACAGATTACAAGTTATGAAAAATACTGGTGTCCTCTCTGAATATAAAACTGTAATTAGTAGGGTATTCCATAGACCAGTGCTAAGCACTCTCCTGTCTGGCATTTACGACTTTGACTACCCATAATGGATGACGGATGGGTAGGCAAAAATGTACGCCATAGTTATCTTGTGCATACTTGCTTAATTTGGAAGTTAAAGAACTAAGTGCTTGGAAAGGGAGGCATGAACTTTTAGATATGCCATCTTAAAGGTTTATATGGTGAGGCATCTTACAGACTGTGTGATAACTTGCCTATTATTATTCTTATATTTAGAGGATCATAGGTATATGCTGAAATGTACCTGGGCCAGAACTATGAGTGATCGGCTACAGCTATGCCCCTCTGCCCCCAGCTCTTCCATTGAAGAGCAAAAAAGAAAAAAAAAAGAAAATGGACACTTCTTGTAGTGGCCAGCCATTTAGGTCCCATTCCTGTGCCCTGTCCCCAACCCAACTTTAACACATTTTATTTAAAAAAAAAATCTTCTTAAAAAATGCTCTCTTTTAAACTGTAGCAAACTATTTGCTACAAATGTAACAAACAGTTGCTTCAGTTTATACTTTGCCTTCATGGAGCACTACCTCATGTTTTAGTTAAAAAAAATCTTCTTTTTAAACTGTAGCAAACAGTAGCAAACAGCTGCTACAGTTTATACCCTGCCTGCATGAAGCAGTACAGTAGCTACAGCTTGTTGCAATGTAGAAAACAGTTGCTACAGTTTAGATCACATGTGGAGAGCTACATCACTCAGGGTGAAGCGTAAATGCAATACCATCTTTTAAAACCCACCATACCCCAACACTTTGCACCTGGAGCAGTTGCAACTCCTATCCCCCACCCCCCAAGTTATGTTACTGAGTGTATACCAGTCTAATGACACTAGGGCACTTACAAGCCTTGTCAAATATGACCCACAAATTTGATTTATATAGGGGGTGATTTACTGACTGCTTCTAACCATCAGAGGCATAGGCGCTAGACCAGGTGTGAATTTCCAGCTACCCATCTATTGGTCCAAGTCGTGTTTAAATAAGGTTAGTGAGGAACTTTACTTCATATGGATGGGTAGCCTGTTCCAAAGAATGGGAAATCTCTGTGAAACATATCTTTCTCTCCAGCATGTCTTATTTATGTCACAATCAAAATTTAGTTTTTTTGATCTGGTAGTTCTGATGCTGTTTGTTTTGCATGTGTGCAAAAGGTTTATCAAAACAGGATCCAGAGATGCCTTGTCCACCTGTAAAGATCACCTCTTTTAAGTCTGTGTGATACCAAGTAAAAAGGCAAGGCTTTGTGGAGATCAGCATAGATGTATTTTACTCCTTGTATTCTTTTTGTGGGCATTCTAGTCATTGCATGTAACTGGTCAGGTACATAGTGAAGAGGGCATTATACTCCATGATGGGTCTGATGATGGCCGAGTACAGTGGTACTAGGACATCTCTGGACCTCGATGCCATGCATTTATATATAAGTTGAGAAACACACAGTATTTTCTCACTAGCTTGGACACGGTTGAAGGATAGGTTACTTTCTATATGAATTTCCAGATCCATTATGAGTGAATCAACTTTTAGTGGTGTTTTATTAATGACATATAGGGGGTGACCGTGGTGACCGACTTCCCAAAATATATTATAATGCATTTTGTGGTATTGACTTTTAACCCATGGCTTTGGTAACAAGCGTTTGTCAGTGTTAGACTCAGTATAGTTAACTTGGGTGGATTCAGTGATTGCTCCCAGTTTGAAATAATCTGTGAACTTGGTCAGGCAGAGGCCTTTGACATTGGCTTTGAACTCTGAGAAGTAGATGCCAAAGAGCAGCAGGTCCAGCACATAGCCCTGAGGCACTCCACTGGTGAAAGGCCTGTTTATAGAGGTGGTCTCACTAATCCTACCCTCTTGCATCCTATCTGTGAGCCAGCTAGCTATCCAGCTTGTTATAAAGGGGTTTATGCCTAATTTGGTAAGTTTGTTCACAGTGCCAGAGCCTAGCGCTGTATGAAATGCTTCAGCCATATCTAGGTAGGCATTATGCACTACTTTCCTCTCATCCGCTGGCTTAGTGACCTTTCAAAGAATTCTACCAGGTTTAATAAACATGACCCTCCTTTGACAAAGACAAACTGGGATGGATCCAGTGTCTGCAGGCCTTCTATGTCCTTCTTGACAATTTCCATGGTAATTCTTCTGATGGCTTTGAAAATACAATTTGTCAAACTAATGGGTCTCTAGTTTCCAGGATCTGTTAAAGGTACTCCCTTATAAAGGGGGATGATCTTAGTAAGCCTCAATTCTTGTGACACAAAGACTGTTTTAAGACTATATTTAGATAGTGACTTCAGGGGTCCTGATAATTCATATTTCAGACTGTTCATGAAACTTCATGGGATGTCATCAGGGCCCATTGAAACTGAGTTCTTGGTTTTAACATGCTCCCCAGTTATAGTTGCAGTGGTTATGTTTGGGGGTATTTCTTTGGGATGACTGGGTGAGGCAGGGATAAAACTGGACTTGAATTTGTCTGCTAACAGGTTCATTATATCGCTAGGCTTGGTGAATGTGGCACCATTAACCACCAGTTCAGCTCATTGCTGTGTGTTGCCCTCTCAGTTTCTGACATAAGTGAAAAAGGCCAAATGGTTGTCTTTCACCTGGGATGCTATCTTAACCTCAAATTTAACTTTGTTTGAACTAATTAGCCTACTGTTACCTACTTAGTTTGAGGAGACAGCTTTCAGCTTCATGTTAATTACTCTTCCTGATTTTTGCCATATATTTATCCTTTTGTTGTACATCCTTTTGAATTTGGGATGCCAACAGTGTGGCTTGTTTCCGGGCTAGTTCTTGGCTTACTTTTGCAGGTACAGCAGCCTTTATGCAGTCATTGACATGGTTGTACAGAGTTTCTGTAAGCAATTCAGTGTAGGCTGCTCTGTTCTTGAGGTTTGGAGGAGCACTGAATTTTAACAAACCATCACTTAATAAAATGTAGCTTGCCTTTGAATAACTCCTAACTGTCACTGGTTTTACTGTGGTTATGGAGTTGATTTTGAAAGAGAGAGCTTTATGGTCAGACCTTATCATGGAGGTCGAGACATCGGAGAGGGGGGGGGAGGGGTTGCAGCGTTCTCCTATATTTGAGAGTACAAGATCCAGTATTTTGGCACCTCTAGTGGGTGTTGGGTGTATTCACAACTTAGTCTACTGTGTTTGTATTTAGGAAGTCCAGGAATCTGTGTGCCTATTGAGTTCAGGATTTGAAGTATTCACAGTCCACAGAGGGGTAATTAAAGTGTCCCATTTGTAGGATATTAAGTTGGATGGTAAGTTTCTCCAGCAGGTCCAAGTATGCATTCTTGGGACAGGATTGGTGACCTATAGCTGGATAGGAGATGTTACGGGATTTTGTCTATGATGATCTGTACATTGAGGAACTCCAGTGAGTCATCCTATTTAATCTCCTCAACAAAGATGCATTCGCACATAATTCAGTTCTGGATTTAAGAAACAATCATGTGAACAAGGCAGTAGCAAAGAACTGAAAGTTTAAGCTTGAAACAGCGCAACATCAACATGACAGCTTTACTACTTACTGGTATAATGGAGAGCAATAAACCTGTCATGTTAACTACTGTATGCTACCAAGGAGACAATGGCTCTAAATGCCATTGATGATGCCATTATGTTATCATCAGATATAGAGGTTTGTTCATTTACCATGTACATACTTATCCTTTTCTGCAACACACTTTAAATGTTTTGCAGCTGTCCTTATCTTATCATCAGATAGACAAGTTGTACTCATTTACCTACTGACATGATGTTTCCACTTGTATCTGCAAGCAAGCAAAACAAGAAAAAATGTCTTATGAAAAGAAGAATGGTGAAGATGAGGTGATGCTTTGAGTGTGAGTGGTATGTGGTCCACGGCTGAGCAGTTATACCAATGCAATAAAATGAAGTGTTCACAGACATCCTCCAGTTTGGAACAGGAAATAAAAAGCCAGTGGTATCCCACTGTGAATGTAGCAGTCATAGTTATCCAGCCTGAATCTCACACTGTGTGAGTGGCAGGACTAAACAAAACACCTTCACAGCCAGAGCACCTATGGTGATCCTGGTCATTATCTAAAAGAAGTCTTAGCAGAGCCAGACCCCCCCCCCCCCAGACAAGTAAAATCTCAGTACTCAATCTTTAAAGTTGTATTCAGTGGATTAGCATTCTTGCTATGAGACTTTTTGGTACAGTAGAATTTTCTCAGTGTTATATAAGGTTAACATCAAGGGAAGGATCAGTATGGGAGTGGCTAGTACCAATGTGGACAGTGGATTACTATTCTCCATTTGAATGTCTTTAGCAGGCCAGGGGGCTGGATTATTATTCTCAATTTGAACGCATTTTACTAACCAATTGGATGACTGGGATATCATTCTCAAACTGAATGCCTTTAACTGGCCAATGGGATGGGCGGTTTCCCAGTCTTCTCGGTGTACTTTATCTGCCCTTAGAAATCTGTCATAAAAGCAGTCTTAACAGTTAAGAATTTTATGCATAGACACTGCCTACTTTTTTGTGGTTCAAAACATTTGAAAGTAAGCACCTGAGACTGTAAAGTTATCCTGTTCATCTTACGTTTGGAACAGGAGGAGTCCAGATTAGGCTATTCAAGGAAAGTGCCCATTTCAGTGTTAAGAAACTGGATGAAATGTATTCATAGGGAAAAGAACTGTTGGACATTATGTGGAAAAATGCTACTGCAACATGAAAAGCATGCATTTACTTACAATGTATCCAATGAAATATAATGTCATGGCCATTATAAATCAAATTCTGCATATTCAAATTACAAGAGCTAGTGTCAGTGATGACCAATCAGACAGTTCAAAGAAAAGTTTGCAAAATAATCTCTATACTGTAGAACATTACAAAAGAAAAGAATAAAATCAAACAAATGCTGCTAAAAGATCTCCCTCTTTCACATTTCTGCTACCACATTACAGTGATGTTACTCTCTGCTTTCAATCCTGCCCAGAATGACAAAACTGTCAAAAATGAATCTGGATACTAAACAAGTGTTTATCATTCACAATCTCAGTAATATATCACAAAGTGATGACTCAGAGGAAAATGAACTCTGAAAGCTATCATTTCATTTACATTTTCTTAAAATATCTGCATTTTTCTACAAACTGAGCACCAAATACTACACACAATTACTAGTACATTTTTTCCTTCAGACGAGTGGTCATATTTTCTGTTGATGGGAACTAGAAATCTTTCTTTGAGAGAACAGACTGGTTGATCATGTCTGTTCTGAATATCAATCAGACATGGAGAAAAATGTACTTTTACATGTTTTTCTAAAATGTCACACTTTACTAGTGTTTTTCTGAGTGCTAATGTCAAGAATGACTGTGACATTATTCTGCTAATGAAAGCAGAATATTTAATTTATGAAAATGTCATGTCCTCTGCCAGGGAGTGAATAAAGGGGTGAGTGAATGAGTTAAAAGAAATGTCACCATAAAAGCACCACAGTGAAAGACCTAATAGCACCTGTGTTTTCCACATCAATGTGAGGAACTTCTAAAATACACCATAAAACAGTTGCTCAGCCAAGTCTGACAAGTCAGTATGTTTTCTGTCATCCTCTGCTTCTGATTCATGGTTAACCAACATACCTTAGTCCCCGTAATCTATGTTAATTTGTGATAATTAAAACCACACAATAATTTCTGGCTCTTTTAGCGTCAGCAGAGTGAGCCCTGACATTTCAACAAATAAATGATACTGTTGGTCAGTCTCTCTACTCTATGTACTATTACTAAAATTTGAAATTCCCTACCCAGCTCTATCAGAACTATCTCCAATCACATATCCTTCAAAAAGTCTCTAAAACAGCATCTCTAGCCCTATGGCAATGTACATGTGGCTACGACTACAGTGCATCTTCCTCCACCTGATCTCACTAACTTTTTTCTCCCCTTTGCTTAACAGTTATGCAATTATTTCTTGCTGTCTTCACTCTACAGTATCCAAAGCAAATGATATATTCTACTTTCTGTATTTCGTATATAATGTATACTACCTTTGCTATTCTAGCTAGAAATTTACGATAAGACTGTATGTCTGCTTTTTTTTAAGTTATTTCTCTATGTTTGTAGAAAATGTGATTGTGTTTAAATTTATTTTGTATGTGGAGCTTTTCTCCCTGGGCCTCCACTGAAAATGGGCACTTTTTGGCGCAGTGGACCATCCCAGTAAACAAATGCAAATAAATAAATAAACAGCAAATTTCAAAAGTTACTCATATCTGTAAAGCATTATTGCAGAATGGTTTCACCCTTCACCACAACCCCGATATTGGAGGCTCTGATTGTACTCTAGTCTATATATATATATATATATATATATATATATATATATATATATATATATATATATATATACACACACACATATATATATATATATATATACACATATATACACACACACACACACACATGCACATATATATTTATACACACACACACACACATATATATATATATATATATATATATATATACATACAGACATACACACACACACACACACACATATATATATATATATATATATATGTGTATACACACACATACACACACACACATATATATATATATATATATATATATATATATATATATATATATATATAGCTTTACTATCAGAATGTTGTATGCCCGTTCGATTCTCAGTTAGAAAGTCTTCTGTGCGGCGACATGCGTCAACGGGCGTTCCTTCGTTGAAGGTTGTGCGTTAGGCCCAAGCCAGCCTCTACTGCCAATCATTAGCGGACCGGAGTTCCGCTGTGGCAACCCCTAACCGGGAAAAGCCGATAGACAAACTATCAAAATTTTGTATGGCAGTTAGGTGAAACTTAGAAGGTCGAAATCATGGTTCCAAGTTTTTGTAACATCAATCTATACATTCCCAAATAATCCAATACTTCAAATGAAGCAAGACACTAATAACTAAAAATAAAAAAGGGCCAAACTCAAACAAAAAGACACCAATTTAATGGTACACCTGTATATAAAACAAACAGACAGTACGTCCCAAAGACTAATTGGGAAATACATTCACGATTTAAATAAGGTCGAAATCATGGTTGCAAGTCTCTGTAACATCAATCTATACATGTTTGAATCCACAACAGCAAATGCTAGTGTGCATTCATTCATATGAGGTCAACATTCTGTTGTGTAGTGCAATCTTGGAGTCTGTATATATAATAATCAGGAGGGCGTGGGGGGGGCAGGGGTGCTTGTCCCCCTGCAAAACTTTGGTAGGAAGGCAAGGTACTTTGGGTAATGTCGATAATATTGAATTTTTAATTATTTACACTACCACTTTCATTGTTTTGATTAAATAATGTTTTCATTTTCAACTTTTTTTTTTTGAGCAAGTCATTACTCCAACAAAATGTTTCTGTATTTTGACCTTACAGAAGACGCTCTAACTGAGAATCGAACAGGCGCTCTAACTGAGAATCGAACAGGCATATAAAATTCTGATAGTAAAGCTATATATATATATATATATATATATATATATATATATATATATATATATATATATATATATATATATATATATATATATATATATTTATATATATATATATATATATATATATATATATATATATATATATATATATATGTGTGTGTGTGTGTGTATGGTTCCCTTTCACAAAGTCGAACGGCCACAATCTCGAAAGTCATATGGTCGAAACCATATGCTCACAATTGTGGAAGCTTGACTCTGTGAATGGGGAATGGCATACAGCACAGAATGGGAAATTTCCCTTTTTGGGCTGTATTGTGATCTCAGAGTTGGAATAAATAAGTAGCGGGTGGTGTGGGGGGTGCAGGGGGCCTTGCCCCCCTGCAGAAACACTTTGTTGTGTTACATTTTTCTGTTTTTCAGCTCCCTTTCACGAAGTCAAGCTTCAGAAATTCGAGCATATGGCTTCGGCCATATGCATTTCGAGTTTCTGAATATGTATATATATATATATATATATATATATATATATATATATATATATATATATATATATACACATATATATATATATATATATATATATATATATATATATATATATATATATATATATATATTTGCATGTGTGTGTATAGAAATAAGACAGCAGAATTAAACATCCATATAATTGAATGCTTGCAATGTTGAATATTTTATTATATGGCAAAAGTGATCATAACTCATTTGATTGCCTCTGCCAGTATTAATTCTGAGTGAAATTACAACAATGCAGATTGAAGAATTTGCTCTTTCTGCACTGTAAAGTGAGCTTGAATATGATACATATAATTAGAGGGGGATGCAGGGGATTCACCACCCAGCAAAAATGCGAGTGGGTATTTTTTGTTCATTATTTTGGCTTTTGATCATGTGGGATCTCTGTTTTGTAGTTTGATATTTGTGTACTTTGATACTTCAAAGTACATCCATATAAGTGTATCTTTTTTTTTTAATTGGTTCATAGACTCATAGTAAATACAAGGCTAGTTGCCCTTGTGGGCCACTTTAAGCCAGGCCAGTTTCTACTTTTGTGTTCAAAAAAATCTATCCTATTTAGTTATAGATTGACTTTACCTATCCTATGGTCTATAATTATATATTACCCAATGAGAATAACTGGGATCATACCATAGATAATTTGAGGGGACCCATGCAAGGGATAAAGCATTAGAAGCTGGCTCTGTAGTACAGGGGGACAGTCCTGGTGTAAATGTTCTGTTTTCCCATCCATAGATCTAAGTTGTTCTTGAATCTGGACAGGGATGACCTTTGTTTCACGCAGATGGGGCAGTAGTACAACTGGTTCAATTAGCGTCCTGGGCCAGTGCTACGAACCACTCCTCCAACTGCTCAGCTCTTCAAGTGAAGAGTCAAAACCACCCCCCCTCCTCCAGTTTGAGCCTTTCAGGTCCCATTTCTGTGCTCTGCCCCCAACCTTAGTTTAACATATTTTATTAAAAAAAATCTTCTTATAAAATGTAGCAAACTGCTACAAATGTTGCTACAGTTTATACCTGCTTGCATGGCTTGCTTCAGTGCTCATGTTTTTGTTGGAAAAAAAATATTTTTAAACTCTAGCAAACAGTTGCTACAGTTTATACCCTGGCTACAGTGCTCAGTTTTTAGTTAAAAATTTTTTTTTTAGTTTTAAACTGTAGCAAACAGTTGCTACAGTTTAGTCCACACATGGAACACTACAGTTGCTACAGTTTATACCCTGGCTGCAGAGAGTGCTCCAGTGCTCAGTTTTTAGTTAAAACAATTTTTTTTTTAGTTTTAAACTGTAGCAAACAGCTGCTACAGTTTAGTCCACTCATGGAACAGTACAGTGCTCAGGTTTGGCCGCAAATGCAATACTGGTTTTTGAAGCCATCATTACATAAAGAGAAATCGATCAGGGTTGGCTAATCACAGCCCCCAACACTTTGTGCCTGGGGCTATTGTCTCTCTCACTCCACCCTAACTATGCTATTGGGATGGGGAGTCTGTTCATTTGTTCCACAGCAGCGGTATCCTCTCCAACCTTTTTAGCACCAAAGACTGGTTTCATGTTGGACAATTTTCCACAGACTGGCCATCGCGCGTGCATAAAAATAAAGCATAATAAATACAACTCACCATAACACAGAATCAATGTGAGCCCTGAGCTTGTTTCCCTGCAACGAGATGATCCCATCTAGGGGTGATAGGAGACAACAACACCTGAAGTGGGGTTGTCTGTGTTTATTAAAGCAACTTTCTAAGTTTATAAGAGCAATATTTAAAATATGTTCCAATTATCTGTGGCTCTGTCCATGTTTATTGAGCAAGAGGTTGAGAGGTATGAGTGAGAGGTATGCAAAACTCTTAATAATTGATGCTGCTGCCGGGGATCGCTCTCACTCTTAACTCACTCTCTCTCTCTCTCTCTCACACACACACACACACACACACAAACACACACACATACAGAAACATACACACACATTTTTTGGTTTCATTTATTTTTATCTCAGTGAACAGCAAAAGTTCTGCTTAGCAAGTTTAAAATAAAGGCTTGATCAATCTCAATGTTCACTCTCTGTCATAACACAAACATAAACACACTTGCACACACACATGCATACACACAGGTTGAGGACTGCTGCTCTACAAGATCCACCTGTCCCTCCAAAATGTTATGTTAATGTTGAGAATATGTTTTACCCACATATCCACTTGTGGTTTTGCACTTCATAGCATCATGGTTATTGTCAACAAAATTTTACAAGCACCCACATTGTTTCCTTTTAACTCTGACACTTTCACAATGTTTATTGTAAAGTAAGATTTTTGACCAACTTATTTTCTTAAATGGTTAACGAATGCTGAAGGAGGTGTGATCAGACATATTATGCAGATACCAAATAGTATTTAAGAAAGGGTACCTTAAATTTATTTTTGAGGTGCAGCACTTGTCCAACTCAAAGACAGTAAGTACCCAATCTTCAAATAGTATAAAATCAATACTGGCATTCTGGATGTTAATAAAATGCAGTCAGTTAGACAGAAGTGCTTCATCAGTTCTTAAAATGGTAATGTAGTGTAGAGCTTTAGAATATCTTTGTACATGTGATGCAGCAAAGGTACCTATAAAATATAATAGGAACAAACAGATTGACAAATGAGGCAAGTGTGACCTCAGAATATTTTTTTAATATTAATTAATTTTATATTTTTTTCACTTGCTACGTAATTAAATAGTTTACCTTCATTTTGTTGGAATACGAAACTCCCTATCCCTCTGGATCTAGGAACAAGCATTAACATGGGTCCAAAAGAGGACAAGATCGATGAATCTGTAATGCCACTGTTCAACATTTTTGTCCTTCGTGATGTAGAACATCGTTGACTGTATACAAACTTTAATAAGTAAATTACATCATGATAATTTGTTGGATGCTGACTGTCTTTATAGGAATGATACACAAATATCTGAAGTTTCTAGTTATATCACTGTAAACAGCTATTACTAGCATATTATTAATAACTTCAGAGGGGTGCACAGACATTCTATACAGGATTAAATGTAGGTGCCAAAACAGAAAATCAAGGAGGTTATGGTGTGAACTCAGAATGGAGCATTTATATCAGCATGTCAGATGGTGGTGTCTGACTATGGCCCAGGAGGAGGAGACTGGGGAAATCTCAGGTGGTGTTATACTCTATAGGGGTTGGCACAGGCCAAGTCTCAATGGAGGTGTGAATGAGACTGCATGCCAATCCCTGGAGGTGGGATGAGGTTGCACAAAAGGCAGGGGAATTAGGCAACAATACTCCTCAGCAGTGGTTTGCTCCTGCTCCAAGTGTCTTGATCTCCTCAGCACTCCCTAACATGGGTTGAGATCAGTTCAGGGGAGGCTAGGGTGATTTCAATAATGAAGTGGATGAGGAGAGGTCCTGGGAGCAACCAACTGTAGATAAAAACAATTGAAAAAAAAATTTATAACAACATGTCATTCTTGCGATAATCTCTCTGTAGTAATTACCACCACTTTGTTTAACTGTAGCATAACAAATACTCCACTTTATCATAAAGGCAATGACAACCATTTGTTTTTGTATTTTCAGCATTTACAGTTTAAACAGGTACCTAGCTAAAAATTAACCTTCTTGGGATTTCTTGATAATCTCAAAATAATAATAATCATAATACATAAATAAAGCATATATTAATTAAATGACTTAAGTCAGTGAGTTATCTACTCTCTGTCAAATACTAGCATGAAGCACAAGCTCAGATAATGGACTGCAGACAGGAAAGGGATAGCTACAACTTTTGTTAAATATTATGAAATGGATGCATGAAAGAGGTCTTTAATAGTTTTACATGTTCTCACTGTCATTGTGGAATTTAAAATAATGTAAATAGCTGTTAGTAGTTACTCCCCAGGATTTAATAAAATCCACGAGCCTACACGGAATGCATCTGTATACACGATCACAGTTACCCCTCGGTGGCACGCCATGCATATTAACGATGGCGCGCTGCCAAGGGAGAGCCAAGGAACAGGGATATTGAATCAGTATAGGTACCACTGTTGTAATGTTGTGAAGTTTGTCAAATGTATAACGTCATTTTAATAATCTTTTATTTTATTTTTTTTTCTGCATGTTTGAGTGGTGTGGTGCACAGCAATGCCAAGATGTGCTCACATATAGACAGATGACATCTGCCAAGCATCTAAAAATAGAAATGGGATATAATTAATCATAATCATTTTTTTTAAATCGCCGTTTGCTCTGAGCTGAGTGCAGCAGAGCCGAGTGAAGCTTATGCATACATAGCTGACACATGCCAAACATCTAAAAATAGAAACCAAATGTAATTAATTATTTATTTATAAGTGTGTTTATGCATGTTAGTGTGGCACAGAATGGTGCTCAGCAATGCTATCAGGTATTCTAGTAGTATATGTGAAGGTATACTTGTTTTTATAACCTCTAACTAGCTATATGGGTAGAGTTACAGCCTTATGTGTAGTAGATCCTGGGTTCGAGTTCATAACAGGCAGAACATGCCTGTAAATGAATGGACTTTTTTTTATAATTTAATAAAAGTATTGTGAAATTTGGGACTGCTGCACTCTGCTAAGCATTGCTCATTCATGCTAAGCAGTGCATAAACATGTTAATGGCTACCAATGTTTGTGCATTGGTTTCACTAAAACTACATTTCTGCGAATTTTGTGTTGTTCGGCTTTGCTTAGCTGGATTACATGATGCTAAGCAAAGCGGTACTTTTTTGAATGTTGCTGAATGATGTGCAAGGGTGGGAAAACAGCCTATATTAAGCGCAATAGGCAGGAATTCCACATCATTCATTGGAATTCAATCTACTGTTGATACGGCAGGTTGTGCTGGTGAAGGTATGCTCTTTCCAGCACAGAAGTGGGGTATTCAAGAGTCCAGGGTCATGGTTGGGCTCCTGGTACAAAATCATGAACCCTGGCTGAGGGCTTGGACTTGCAGTGTAAGAATGAGGCCTGGGATAGGTTGGCAAAACTCACCAGTGTTACTGGTATACCCCGCATAGCTGAGCAGTGTCATCACCATTATGATGACCTGAAAAGTAGAAAGAGGAGAACCTTGGACACCTGGGTCCAAGAAGCCAGAGTAGAGAATGCCCCACAAATATGTAAGTAATTTGTACTCTGTTTTACCAATATGCAAGCTGAATGTCTGCAGAACTGGTATGCATAATGGTGTGTTTTCTCCCAACAGCTGCAGCTGAGTAGTCTCTCAATGTTGAGTCCCATGCCAGGTGCCTGGCCAGGTTGCGCCATGAGTGTGCAAGGTACAGATTTAGTTTGATAACTATAGTGCAATAAGCAAGAAAGAGTAAAGGAATTACTGCAATAAAGTATGCACAAGAAAAACTGTAGTGCAATACATGAACAATAACAACTGAAGTTCCATAAACAATAAACTATACTAGTAACAGTCAGCAAAATGGTGTTCAGCAGGATTGTGTTACCATAACCATTGCAGTACAGCTGTATGCATTGATTACTTATAGTAAGGTTGCTGCAGTCAAGTGTAACACTGTAACTGCTGCAGAATCCAAAAGTAATGGCCTGCACACTGTATTGCTTAACTCAAAGTACTGTCCAAGGCTGTCTGCAGGCCAATATCAGACACACAATACTCTCTATTCCTCCTACGTCAGGTAGTAAAGGTATACTGGTGAGGTAGCCCACTCCATGGGCAGATATTGTGTGTGTACTTCACAGATATTTCAACACAATAAAAATACAAAATATTTACCAGCATTGTTGATATTAAAATAAAGCTGTTTTAATATATGCAGTACGGTTGTATTCCATGCATGTATATTCTACTGTCACTGCAGTCAATTATAGTTCTAGAATGCAAAACGAATGACCTATAACTTGCATTGCTCAACTCATGGTATGGTTCAAGGTTATCTCCAGCACACTATCAGTCATGTAATGCTCGCATTTTTTCTCTCCCCAGGAACAAAAGGTATATGAGTGAGGTAGCCCATGTTATGAGCAGATACTGTGTTTAAGATTTCACAAAGTTTTAAAATCATTAAGAATAACATGCTCACCAGCATTGTTGATTCATAAATAAATCTGTCTACTTCCAGCATGGCTAATCCAGGTATGGGTCTTCAGTGTTATGAGTCTTAGTGGATTTTCCATACATAATAGTGTCGGTATTACTGTAGTGCTTTTGTCTTAGTTTTCACAGGTGATTGGGGGGGGGGGTGATGTCTCTCCCCCACACAACCTGATGTCAGTGTCTTTTCAGATTCTGATGATGATGGTGGATGCAGTGAGGCACAGGTGGGTTGTCCGGGCCTGAATCTGTACCAGAGGTTGACATCCCTCTTCTGCTCCCATTTTCAATGCATGCACTCAATATCCCTACAAATACCCAGCCCCCAGAGGCCACAGATACTGGATAGTCAGAGACTGGAGACACTGAACAGGAAAATGTAGCAACTCAACTATGACTCCAGTGAGTGTAGACACTGGCCATAGCCAGAGATCTGGTGAGGTCTCACACAGGCGGAGTGACAGGGATGCTTGCAAGAGGCCTGCTGTCCATCCACCACCTGTTGCAGGTGTCACATCATGGGTCACTCAGCACATGTTTCGGCCATCATGGAGGCACAGGCACATTCTGAATGGAAAACAAGACAAATGCTTAGGATTATGGATGCAGCATAGTCTGACATTTGTGACTGCCTCCACTGCATTGGGGACACCCTGCATCAGATGATTGATGCAGTGGACAGACGGTGTGCTGAGACAGTGTCTGTCTTGGACTGCACATTGTTTGTGCTGGAATATTTGGTTGGAGTTGGGAATTGGACCCGTGGACGTGGGTCAGCAACCTTATCTGCTGAGAGTCCATATGGCCACGCACACTCATGCTCCCATAGTGGCAGTACATTCAGCACTACAGAGGGGAGTGTGCTGTCCACACCATGATGTGGCAGGTCATTGGCTCATGGTCTTGAGCAATTCCATGGGGGACACAGTCCCAGAAGACAGCAGTTACTGTTCTGACCTTGGGCATGGAGATGCTAGTGCAACTCCTGGCAGAGCCAGTTCCCATTTTTGAGGCCGGAGATGGTGAATTGTCACCTCTACCATGTGCGGTCTAGAGCTGTCCAACATACACACGTGCAGGGCTAGCACTGAGCATGACTGTGTACATGTACGCACTCACCCACCACTGTCAAATGCAGGTAACCTACAGACACATACAGCACCTCTCCATGGTACATCTTACACGCTCCACTTCCTGAATCACACACATGCTGTCAACCATTCTGGCCAGCCTAGGCCTCCTGCACCCCCACACACAACACCTTGTGCAAGTGATGATGCCTCTGCCACATCCATGTCATCCTCATCATTGATGCAGGGAAATGAAGCTGTGTGTCCGATGCACAGGGTGACCACATTAATTAACATGTACTTGTGTAATATAGTGTTGCTTTGCCATGCCACTTGCAGTGGTTACTGACATATACTGTATGCTGGCATTTGTCATGAGTACTCCACATACATTTGTGTACCTTATGTTGTATGATGTTGTATTGGCTGTATAGTTACACAATGACAGTTGTGTCACAAACCTGTTTTTGTTTCTGTTCCAGGTGAGTCTGTTGGGATAGCCTATGGATACATAGCAGAAGTAAAGCAGCACAGGATGGCATGTCAGCACAGCAGGTCTATGTCTTCAGCAAAGTACAGCACTGTAAGTGCATGGCTCCATAGGTTCATATGTGTATAAGAGGCTAATAGGAGCAACGGCGGCATTCAGCATACTCATGTGCCCCCAATCTGTGAGAAGGTCTGCTACCTTTGATAAGTGCTATCAGGGTTTTTGGAAACTAACTCATCAACAAGCTGTGGTGATGTAGATGACCCATCTACATATAACCTGTGTCCAGTAACAACAGTTGCCCAACACCAGGTATGATTGTCGAGTTCTGCATCCCAATGTGTAACCTGCACATTATGTGTGGTTCATATGCATGGGGGGGCCTGTTTCATGTAGGGTGCACTGCCTGTGTTGTGGTCAGTCGTTTGGAGGGCCACATCACCCACAACAAATAAAACAATGCAAAACCCTACCTATGTCTAAGTTAACAAGGGTATCAAGGTTATGCCATATGGCTTTATACACACACAAGTGGGCTGAAGTGAGATTAGTAACCCTACCTATGTAGTCTTATACACTATAGTTCACAGTACTTACCACATGTGCCACAGCTTAAGTCTGATATGACACTGTCAGCTGGTAGTCTTAAGGTGGCTGACATCATCAGGCCTTGTAGGAGAGGGAAGTTTGAAAGCCAGCAGCAAGTGACAGGCCCAAAAAGTGCATAACCATTGCAGGTGGATAGCCCTTGACATGTCTGTTGTTTTGCAGGAGGATATACATACATACATACATACATACACACACACACACACACAAACACACACACATATACACACACCCCAAGTAAGCTAGACTGAGATTAAAACCCCTACCTATCAAGTCTTATACACTATAGTTCACAGTACTTAGCACACGTGCCATGGTTTAAGTCTGATATAGTTATGTCAGCTGTTAGTCTTAAAGTAGCTGACATCATCAGGTTCTGTAATAGAGGGCAGTTTGGAAGCCAGCAGCAAGTAACTGGCCCAAAAAGTTTATAACCACTGGAGGAGGATAGCCCTTGAGGGTATGTCCATTATTTTGCAAGGGTTACACACACACACACACACACACACACACACACACACACACACACACACACACACACACACACACACATATGCACAAAGTGGGGTGGAGTGAGAATAAAACTCCTACCTATCTAGTCTTATACACTATAGTTCACAGTACTTATCGCACGCACCACAGTTTAAGTCTGTTGCATTTGTGACTGCAGGCACAGTACTTGTGCATTACACAAACTAGGCTTGTGTTGAAAAGCATCTGTGGCCTGCAGAGTGATACTGCTTCATACTGTTATTTGCATCTAGTATCCTAGCAGTGAGATAACTGTTTTTATCCTAGCTATGGTTGTACACCTACCAGTATGGCCATATGTAGCTATTTTCAGTTAGACAGGCAAACGTGTGGGCAGGAACAATGTGCCCTATACATACATGCGCTGACAACATCATACATTACCCCACATGCTCACCTGCGTCTGTCTATGTGGTGACCTCCAGTAGGCACAGGGGTCTGTAGGTCAGCGGATTATGTATTGTTGCACCCTTAGTTTGGATTCTTTGAAAAAGAGTATAGATGTGTGATACCACAGATTTACTCACTATTATTAGGATATGCAGCACAATACTGGCATGCACACACATATTTATATATATAACAGGGTGTATATATAAATGTAGCTGTGTGTGTACGATATGTATATGTGTTTTGTAGATATATGGGGAGAGTCTATGTATCATTTATATATATATATATATATATATATATATATATATATATATATATATATATCAGTACATATCTATTTGATGGTGTACTATCACGTATTCGACAGTCAAAATGTATTCCTACCTTAAATATCGACTAAAAAGTTTTGACTCAGACATTGAGGAGGACAGAATGTCACACACACACTTCCTGTTGCGAATTCAACCTTTCTTGACATCTGAAGACTGCAGTCTGATACTGCACATCACATGACGTGACAATTTTTGCGAGGGGGTAAGCCCCCTACACCTCCTAAAAATTATATATTACAACTCTGAGATCATATTACAGTGGGGAAAAGGGTACTTTTTTTGATCCCTACTGTACCACAATCTCTAGTTATAAGATCAACCTCATATATGCGAATCCACTGTGCATTCGCTGAACCAGGACATGCACTAATGAAGGTTCGGCAACACAGGACTCAGCCAACCATCCTTCAACATCTTTTCGTCACCGATCCTTCACTCAAAATTGTGATTGTAAACCCTATTTGACACTACACAGAGATAGACATACTATGTATGTGATAGAGAGATATTGACGGATATGTATATGTCTGTATGTATAGGCATTTTATACATAACAGGTCATTTTGATGAAGGGGCAACATAATTGCGCTCATTTTAACTAAGTGTTTTGTTATACCCAGTGGGACTGTCAGTACTTATAAAGCGACTCCACACCACACCTACCTGTACTCCAGTCTGGGATTTTATATGTTAAAGTCAGTAACATCTGCCCTTGTTTCTGCAGTACTGCACTTCACTCAAAATGTCCACAGTATTCACCAGCTGTCTGCTGTACTTAATATGTGACTAAGATTGATAATGTTAGACCACACACTGACAGTCTGTATACCTATCAACTGTCCTGATTTTCAGAGAATGTCTGGAATTTTGCCTCCTATGTTTGGTCTGTTTCTCATACATTTGTGGTTTTCTGGTGTATTATTGCATACTGATGTCACTAAATTATACTAAATAAGACAAACGTGTGTGTTTCAGACTTTATATCCTTCAGAACATATGTAATAAAGCAACACTTTTTATTCCAGCAACTTTCTAGGTTTATAAGAACAATATTTAAAGTTTGTCCCTTATGTTTGGGCCTTTGCCCCCCAATCTTTCTGGCTTTGTCCAGATGTCTTGCTCTAAGTGGTTGAGAAGTATGACAGTCTATGAAAACACCAACATAGTAATACCTCACATGCAAAATATGTGAGTCATTCCTGAGGAGAATCATCAACCGCATCACCCATGCTAGCTTCCCTAGTCCACTGAGTCACACAGGTAGACAGACAGAGGGGAGTCATTCATCACACAATCTACCACATAAATATGTATGTTGTTATCCTGCATGTAGAGACATGCAATGTGTGAGCAATATCTATGTTACAGCATTGGAATTGCCTGGTCCACTGATATACCATAGGTGATTTTCTGTTAAAGCAGTTATTTGGGTACACTGCTGTGTTGGGGGTAGGGGAACAACAGCACATGATAAGCTTGAGTAGACAGTTGTCCATATATCATGTGTGGCCACTGTTTAACTTCTCCCTTGCCTGATGTCATGAATATTGCAACCATGAGTCCTAGTGAATATTAAGGAACACATACTATTGGACTGGGTATCTGTAGTCCCATGCAGATGTTACATCTGTCCAAATAGGCCACTATATTTCCTTGCATAATGGCAGCAGCATATCCATACATATGCTACCATATTATAGTAATCTTTACAATTACTGGGTAGGTTAGAAACTGACCTTATGAATGCAGCAGTTGACAGAACTGTAGTTCAAGGATGACTTTGTGTGATGCAAGCAGTACATAGCCAATACATGGATAGGTACAAGTTGTGTGGGTTGCCTGGCATCAACAATTTTAATATATGTGTGTGACTAGGAGTAAGGTGACAGTCCCTAGGGCCCTAGGTTGTCAGTGAATGTGCTATATGTTGTCTCTTAGACAATGCCTGGGTGTACTGGGCATGCCTATGTCTGCCTACAGGGACATCATCAGGGGGATCCTCCTCCAAGTCCTCCTGTGAATGTGGCTGTGGTGACCTAGGCACTCGTGGAGGGCTGTGCATCTCTTCTCTTTGCGGATCCTGCTGCAGCTGCTTCCACAGGATCATACTGTGTAGCATGCACATGCTATGAACATATGTGCACAATTGGCTGGAGAGTACTGCAGGGCTCCACCAGATATACTAAAGCACCGGAAGCATTAATGTAGCAGCCCAAACATATGGTCTATGATGTTTCTAGTTTGTGCATGTGCCTCATTATGGCATTCTTCTGTGGGTGTGTGTGCATTTCCAATGGGTGTCATCATCCACAGTTCCAGTGTGTAGCCAGCATTCTCCAGTAAATGGCCGTGTGGGATGCCCCCTAGCAAACATCTGGTACAACTGTGGTGTGTGCTAGATATGGGAGTCATGATAACTGGGAGGGCTGCCAACACATACATTCATGATAATGCCCTGGGCATTGTACATGACCTGGCATTTGATGGAGAGGTACTCCTTGCGGTTGATGTTGATTCGACCTCCACACCGGGTGGTGCCTTGATGTGTACAGGAGTCCAATTTATGGAGCACAGTGCCTCAGGGTAGTGTGCTACATGGTAGAAGTCTTGCATATTGTTGGCTCTTGCCTCAGGGGTGAGGGGGAAAAATGTGCTCATTGGCATGTGATAGCATGGCATCTAGGAACAGGGGGAGTACGATGGATGCTGATGTCTGTGAGACCTCCATCATGTCCTCAGTTGGTCTTTGGAAGGTACCTGTGGCTATTATCCTAAGGGCTACACATACCTTCGTTTCCACTAGGATGTTCTCCCCCTCTGTTGGGTCTGGGTCTGAGTTGAGGGGGACAGAGCTCAGCGAGTTCTTGTAGTATGTCCCTGTCCACCCTGTAGCATTCTACAATCTCCAGCTCATGTAGCTCCTGGAAGGTTACCCTGGGCCTGAACACTCTTCTCCATCTCTGCCTAGGCCTATTGGCAGCAGCACCAGCAGCACTGACTTCAGCATCTAGCACATACAGATGTAGCAGACCTGCAGCAGCCCCTAGCATTCTTTCAGTTAAAATTCCCAAATCTGTACTCCAATGGTGCAAATTATGGGGGAAAGATCAGATTGTAGGGTATATGCATAATTTATAGTGCTCTACTGTTGGTGCTGACTGTGTGACTGGCTACCTGTGATACATTCCACCTGTCTAGTATATCATTAACATCATTTAATGGCCCTAACTTAAGTTAAACAGGGGTCAAAAGTAATTACTATATAACTGGCTTTTAGATACTCTCAACACTGTGAAGCACCACGCAAACGCTCACCCCATAGGTAAACAAAGCATAGCACTTTGAAGACACAACCCGCCCCCCATACTTCCACACTCAGCACAGTGGCATGCCCCGCAAACACATGGAAACATGTGCCCTGTAGGTAAGTAAAGCTTAGCACTTACTGCATGCACCCCTAGACTTCTACGCTCAGCATGGTGGCACACCAGGCAAACAGATGCAGCCAAGCTCAAATCAGCTTAGACTTTATTGGACACACCTTCCCTTGATGTTAACTACCTCTTGTGTGGACACCAAAACTGTTCTGTCCCTACAGGACAGGATATGCGGGCACAGATATCCATTTGTGCTATTTGGCAACTCCACCTCATCTGCATAGGGATCTGTGCTCAGACAATGGAAACAACACAGTCCAAAGCTGTACAATGTTAGCGACAGTACCAATGCACCACTGTAGATACTCCACTCAGGGTTCTGTAATGCATTTTTGTAACATAATATTACTTTTGTTTTTTCCAATTTTTTTGTTTTTATTTTTTTTTATGAAGCATGTTTGCACACTGCAGTGTGCTGCACAAACATGCACAGATTATAAAAAAATGTATATATATTTTAACTTATTTCTCTTATTTTTTCAGACACACAGTGGATAGTTCTGCTCATAACTGTATGTGATATGAAATTTCTGTCCACCTACCTACATTGTTATAGCCCCTTTTGTCTGTCTACATTCCTGTACATGAAATTTTTCCATGTACACTACAGACACTGGAATGAGGTCTGCAGAGCTGCCTATCTGCTTGCTGAATTGCTCTACCGGACTCATTTGCATGGAATTCACCTGCTTATAAGGGGATTTGCATGCCATGAATATTTCTGTGTTGGCACGTGTGAGCGCCACCCAGCTGTGTTAAATGAATCTAAAACCTGCTTACTTTCATGCAAGCATCGTGGCATGATGCCTACATGAACAACAAGACTGTGTAGCTTTTATTAAATTCCCCCCACTGAGTCAGTTATTTTGTTTCCTTGTGTAACATTAGTTGATGCACAATATATTAATGTAGAGTTTTTTTTCCTTTCTTTCTAATTTATTATGTGTTTACAAAAGAACTAGGGTAATATGAAGATAGGTTTTAATACACTGAGGAGTTGAGTAGGCAGGATTTGCTTGATGGTAGTCTAGTAAACACATAGGAAGCAGATGATCGTAACAACAGCCAAAGTGTTTATAAACTAAATGTCAATTATTTCCACACCTCTAGAACTGAAATGTTCTCCTTAGTCATGTCGTTAGATTTACCACAGTAAGACTTTCTGCCTGTATTGGATAAATCAGTGGGTAAACGGAGGGAAACAAGAAAAATAATTTATATATCTTTATATATTTTTCTCTAATACAGTTTAAAGCTACCCCCTCCAGGTGGACTGCACTCTAACCTCTTTTTAACAAAGCACAATGATTTTCTCTAAAATATAAATTTATTGCATGACATTTTAATTAGCTAACTCTTGTAGGTGAATGTACCCACATACAATTAACACCATACTTCAAGAAACTGTTGTGGGAAGACAGTAACTTCAAAGAACTGAAAGAGGCATCATGAAACACTGCTGCATGAATCACCATGAAAGTTCTATTAGTTCTCTGCCACTCCTGACTTCCTCATACAATACCACAACTCTTCTGTAGGCACCCTATCATATGCTTTCTCCAAGTCCACAAAGACACAATGCAACTCCTTTTGACCACCTCTATATTTCTCCATCAACACTCTCAGAGCAAACCACATGCTAATACTTTTCTTAAAATCTTTTTGAAAATCAAAGCCAGAGTGCTGTTTCATATCTCCACAAAATGAACACACTGAAATTTGGTCTGAATTCCCACCTTTATATAAATGTATATTCTGTCTCAGGGATTGGATAAGCAACTACCCCTCTCACAGCAGTTTGGTAAGTACAAATCATTGCATTTGTTATAATTTTGACAGGCGTGATCCTTTGATTGAACTTATATAAGTAAACTTGTTTGTAGTTTATGGTTTAAGAGAAGTCTTTTGAGCATTCTATCAAAGATGATAATAAACTCATATCGGCTCTATTCCTCAGCCTATCCAAAGCATTTGATACCATTTCCCATTCCATCCTCCTAAACAAACTTTGCAACCTAAAACTCTCTATCTCCACTACCTCCTGGTTTAACCGCTACCTCTCAAACAGATAGTCTGTCAGATGGCAAACATCCTTCTCCCCTTTCCATCTTGTTAAGACCAGGGTTCCCCGGGTTTTTATCCTGTGCCCCCTACTTTTTAATATATTTACAAATAACCTCCATCTCTCCTGCCCCCCTTACCTTAATACAGTTCGCAGACAATTCCAGAATTAACATCTCCAACAATATACAAAATCTCCACACTGTCACTCAACAATCTCTGCACCTAGTAGAACAATGGCTAACTGAAAACAACCTGCTTCTCAACCCCAAAAATACCAGGCTTCTCCTTTTCCTTCCAAAAAACCTCACTCCAACTAAAGACAACTTCACCATCTCATCTTTAGACAACACAATTACCATTGCCGACTCAAACACCAAATTGCTTGGCGTTACTATAGACAAATTAAAATTCGACCTACATATCTTAAACTGTATCAAAAAGTCCAATCAAAAACTAGGTCTTCTACACCACAACAGCAAATATATACCTAACAAAGCTAGGCCTACACTGGCTCAAACATTTATTCTACCATCCCTGCTGTATGCTGCTCCCATATATACATACTAACCTCCGAAGTAATCTCTTAACCAAACTAGAAACCACCTATAACAAGATAGCCAGATTCACAGCCAGTAATAGCTACAAATCCCATCAGTGTATATCCCTGAAAAGCTTAAGATGGCCTGAACACCCCCACATACTTCAAATATCACAACTACAAATTGCACACAGCATCCTAAATAGCCTGAACTCCTGCCCTACCCTTACATCGATAATTACAACCTACGCACCAAATTGTGAACTCAGTAGTACACAAGAAAAACTTTCTGCAAGTGACCAAGCCAAACAAAATACTGGAAAAATACTTTACAGTCATTCAATTGCATACTCATGGAACAAACTTCTAATGTCCCTTCACTCCACTACCAAAAGTGGCAAATTCAAAAAGCAACTAAAAATTCATTTCCAACATGCATGGATCTGTACTGGTCATGAAATTACCTAATGAATTTTTCTTCTCTCAATTAAGATTATCTGCCTGGTATCCACCTAAACTGTCTACATGTATTACTCTATTGGCAATTAGTACTTATGCTATTAAATGTATCTTTGTTGTATTATGTCATGATGTTACTCTGATTTTTTTTTTTTTTTTTAGGCAGTGCTACATTCCTTGTAAATAACTTAATGCTAACCAAATCTCTCAAACATATTGCCACTGCATTCTCAAAATACTGTACTTTTGCCTTGTATATATTAGTATTGTATATTTCTCTCTGTTTTTGTAGCAAATGAATTTTTTTTTTTTTTTTTTTAATTACTTTCCTGGAGCTTGTCTCCTCGGGTCTCTACCGAAAAGGGGCTCTCTGGGCCCTGTCAGACTAACCTGGTTAACAAGTGTAAAAATAAATAAATTCCACATTTGCCAAGGTATTCACTGCAAGTGAGCTTTATAATTCAGAATGATGTATTTTTTTTTTAATTTCAACCTCTGAAAAAATGTGACTCTGCCCTAGCTGTATAGGTTAAAGGTCACTTATATCCCATATAATACAGCATAATCTACCATAATACAAAAATACCCTTCCTTCACTTATCCCATGATGCATCTGCAGCTGAAGCCCAAATGCTCCCCGCAATTGGAACTGACCTAGGTTATACTTCTTGCTATATCATCATCCAGATTAATTTTAACTACTTTTCTTACAAAAGATAGTTTCAAGTTAAACCAGCCTAAGACTTCCAATTGAAACTAACCTGTTAAAATAGGTGATATACCATTCAATAAAAACTATCACATTAAAAGTAATCTCTCTGATTACAGTTGCATGAACTGAATAACCCCAAATGTTGTTGCATATGTTTGTGTCCTACTTTCACCTTTGCAGGTTGATTCACATTGCTCATTGGTTTATTCAGCCATGGAGAGTTAGTATACTTCAATAAGTGGGGTTGAGGTTACAGGGGAGTTGCCCCACCCACAATAAAAATGCTTTGTTCTTTTCTAGGCATTTACACCCAAAGATTCTCTCATCACTTTCTATGTGAAGTGAATTGTTTACTGCCTGACTGATGTGTTAAGTTAATGGTTTAAATAAAATATTGCCAGACTTCTATGTCATTGCTGGATATGTTAGTGTCTTGGTGGTAACTGGAACGCAGCTCTTTAATTTGTCTCAGGATCACCAAGTATGATTTGGGGAGGTTTAGGTAGTTCCTCATTTCCTGTAATGAGTAGTTCAGATATGGGTATATATCTTGGATAGTTTTATTTAATAATCGGGGGTAGGAGTCCAGATTTAAGGTTTGATTGTTTATTTTACGATTAGGGGTTTTATGAAGGGGTTGTAGTGTTTTCATAGCTTGTATAAGGTCAAAAGTTTTTTTTCTCCCCTTTTCCTTGTGATCTATTCATAATAGTTCTTATATAATTGTCATATCTATAAGCCTGAAAGAGGAAAGCATCTATGTATATAGTGTAGATATTATTGTTGATTGACCTACATCCTATTGTATCAATCTTAATGCATAACACTGTATTATGGTCATGTATGTTTGTTATATTTTATCTGTTGATTTATATTATTGTAAATGATAAATAAAAATTATTGAAAAAAAAAATTAAATTAAATATTGCCAGGCTGTTTTTTTCCTACATCTGGCTACTTTCGGTATAAATAACAAAGTAATAATTTGATTACACTGCTCCATATAATTCATGCAATTATCACATCTGTCTGCTGTACTTTAATCATGAAGTTAACCACTGTCTTACATTACAATGTAGCAAAGTGATTTAGAAGAATGTTTTAATAGCAGCCATAGTGTATACATTTATTTCATTTCTATTCACATTGCTAGGTTTAATGAAACAACCAACATGGCTAGTTGTATTATGTTGCTCAGTTAAGCAGCCCAAAATGCTATTGATATACCCAATCAGTTAAAGTCTGCATAATGCATTGCATCAAATATTAAAGACTCAGACTTGCACCCTATTGGTCTCATAGGTTCATAGGTTCATATTAGGCTATCAGCCCTAGGGATTTGTAAGCCTAGCCAGAGCGTGTTTGGCTTTTGCCACCCATGTTAAATGTTTTACTATGCCCTTTTTCGAGGTTAGTTTACTGTGCCTCTCTTTATCAGTGACACAGAAGTAATACCCGGGGTAAACCTACGATCTCCCATCCACTCGTCAAGATTTCTTTTGAAGAGAGTCATTGAGGGACTCTGCCTAACTTGGACTGGGATTCTATTCCAGAGTAAAGGGAGCCTCTGGGTTATGAATCTGTCCCTCCAGCATGTCCTATTTATTTCAGTGCTGAGGTTCAAGTCCCTCGAGCGTGTAGCTCGATGGGATTTGGATTTTCTGAGGTGCAGCATGTCCATTAATTCCGGGTTGGACATGACTTTATACGTCAGGCACAGATCGCCTCTAAGCAGGCGGTATGCAACCGAGTAGAGCTGGAGTTTCTTTAACCGGGCAGCATATGGCATCTGTTTCAGCCCTTTGATCCTCTTGGTGAGGTACTTTTGGGGTCTTTCCAGTTGCTGCAGGTGTCGGGTAAGGTACATCCCGAAAGGGGCATTGTATTCAATTATGGGCGGGATGAGTAAAGTGGCACAATGACCTCCCTTGATCTAGATGTGAATCCCTTCATGATTAGGTGGGCTATATAGAAGGTTTTTCTAACCATGAGAGATTGCTATCAACTTGGGTCCCCAGGTCCCTAATTACTTCTTCCATACTTAATGGATTACCACCTATGTGGTAATTTGTGGGCACTTTGTTTTTGCCAAAGGGGATGACTATACATTTTTTGGCATTTAGCTTGAGGCCATGGCTCTGGCACCAGTTATCTGTTTCTATGAGACCCTTTTAGAGGATGCTTGTGCCAGCTAGAGAGTCGATTATGGCACCCAGTTTGCAGTCATCTGCGAACTTGGTTAGCCACAGTCCTCCCGTGTTGGCCTGTACCTCTGAGAAATATATGCCGAACAAGAGAGGTCCCAGGACTGAGCCTTGTGGGACACTACTTGTAACTGGTTTGGAGTCTGACATGGCTCCAGCAATTCTGACCATGTGGGTTCTGTCCTTGAGCCAGTTTGCAACCCATCTAGTGACATAGGGGTTTATATTTAAGCTGGATAGCTTATCTATGATGCCCGAGTGGGGTATTGTATCTAAGGCTTTTGCGAGGTCCAGGTAGGCTGTGTGGACCACCTTCCCCTCGTCAATGGCCTTGGTGACTGTTTCAAAGAAATCAACCAGGTTTAAGAGGCAGGATCTGCCCTTAACAAAGCCACACTGGGTAGGATCCAGTGTCTGTAGGTCCCCAATATCTTTATTTATGAGTTCCATGATGATCCTCTCCATAGCTTTGCAGACCAAGCTAGTCAGGCTTATGGGGCGATAGTTTCCAGGATCCGTTGAGGCACCACCTTTGTGGAGAGGGATCACTGTTGCTTTACGCCATTCTTTGGGTACATATCCTGTAGTAAGACTGAGATTGAACAGTAGCTTTATGTTGGGGTTCAGCTCTTCTTGGAGTTCATGTAGGACGCAGCCTGGGACACCGTCTGGTCCCATTGATGCTGTGTTTTTTGCTTTGGAGAGGGCAGCTCTCATCTGAGCATCGGAGATGTCAGGGGGGAAAGCACTCTGCTGGGATAGATAATTACTCTTTTGGGGGGAGGGGAGGAGAAGTTTGCGCTGAACCTGTCAGCCAGGATGTTGGCAATGTATGTGGGTTCAGTGTATTTTTTGTCATTTTGGACTAACTCTGAGCATATCTGGGAGTTTCCACCCAGGTTCCTAACATAACTAAAGAAAGCCTTGTGATTATCTTTAGTGTCTTGTGCAATTTTTCTCTCGAAGCTGGCCTTAGATGATTTTATGAGTGCCTGTAGTTTTTTGCTAATACTGATCAGAAATGCCTTCCCTTTTAGGGATTTTGCTCTATCATGCAGTAGCTTCCTCCTTCTATTGTATAGTTTGTTTATGGCTGGGGTCCACCAGACAGGACGCCTGCCTTTGGAGGATTGGGTCTTGGTTTTATTTGGGATTCTATGATCCATGCATTCCTGAAGGTGTTCATAGAATGCGTTTATAAAGGATTCTGCAGTCTGGGCCATATTTTCCACAGGCCCAGGGGCTTTGAAGGATTCCACCTCAGTTTTGAGGAGTGTGAAGTTTGCTTTAGAGAAGTTTTTCACTGTGGTTTTCTGGGCAGGGGGTGGGGTCAGTATGTGGATATCCAGTGAGATTAATTTATGGTCTGATCTTACCAGTGAGGGATATACTTCTGGTCTGGAGCATAGAGTCCCCATATTAGTGATGATCAGGTCCAGTATGTTTTCCCCCCTTGTGGGAGTGGTGACAAGTTGTTCCATAGCATTTGAGTTTATAAATTCTAGGAACCTTTGGGCTAAGGTGTTGGAGCTAGAGTAATGCTCCCAGTCTATGTTTGGGTAGTTGAAGTCACCCAATATAATGGTGTTTGGGAGACCTTCATATTTTCCAGTGTTCTCAGGAAGATCGAGTGGGGTTCCTGGGTTTGGGAGGGTGGTCTGTAACTGGCTATAAACTGGAAGGCAGTTTTACCCACTGTTAGTTGCACATGGATAGTTTCCGATGCTTCGTGCTGTGCCATCAACCTGGAGGTGTGGGTATCTTTGACGAATATTGATACTCCCCCTCCTTTTGTGGTTCGGTCCGAGTTTTGGGGCCGAAAAGTATGGTATGAGGTATAACCTGGTAGTGCTGGGGTGCTCTCGGGAGCCTTGAACCAGGTTTCTGTTACTGCACAGATATCGATGTTCTCCATGCTGAGGAGAGTTTTGAGTGCATGCATCTTGAGATTTAGACTTCTGGCGTTGAGTAGCATTACCCTTAGTTTCTTTCCCTTGTGGTATCTATGGAGGTGGGTTTGTCTTTTGAGCTTTGCCTAAAAAAGGCACTATGGGGGTGGCAAGAGCCTTTGCCAATATCCGAAAGCCCAGGGGTGACAGGTGCAAGCCATCCCTAGCGAAGCAATGTCGCTTGTCGAACATGTCATCCCAGGCTGACAGGCATTGGATCCCCTTTGAATGACACCAATACTTAAGCCAATTGTTGAAATTGATCATCTTGTCTTCATATTGTGGCATCATTCTTGGTGAGAGTAGGATGCTACTCAAGGTCTGGGTCATACCGGCCTGGGCTACATGCTTGGAGAGCTCCTCTATGTCTCTTTTCATGTAGTCTAGGGAGGTACGTCTCAGGTCATTCACACCAGCATGGACAATGACTGAGTCATATTTGTACTTGCCATGGAGTGACCTGAGTGCTTGTGTTACGTGGTGGATCCTAGCGCCTGACAGGCAGCTCACCGGGATCTTCTCCTTGTTCAGCCTGGTGAGCGGGACGTCAGTGTGCCTGACGATAGAATCACCTATTATAAGTGTATCAGGTGTGTTGTTTAGCCTTAAGGGCTGTGACTGTTCGGCACAATGGCTTTGTGAACTATGTGTTGCACGTGTTTTGTTTTGGGGTAGCAGTTGCTTGGATGTCTGCTTTGGAGGTCTCTGCTGCTTAGGCAGATTTTTATTTAGAGCCTCTGAGTATGTTTTTGTGTGTTTATGTGTTTGGTTTGCTGTTGTGGTAGGTCTATGTGAAGCTGGAATTGTAGTGTGTGTGGTTACCGTCTCCTCCTGACTGGTTACGTCAGTACTGAGTTGAGAGAGCTTAGCCTCCAGTTTGGCTACATGGTTGCATCTCTCACATATGTTGGAACTTGTTGGAAGGAGGAGAGGATTGTCTGTGTACATGAGGCAGTTGTAACATTGCCTCAAGATTCCCAGTTTCACCAGCTGGACTGGAGAGGAGATTGACAACTGACCTTTGGACATGCTAGAATAGTATAGGGAACTACTTTATAATTGAAAAAAGGGCCAATGGGGAACAAGGTACTCAAGGGGAGTTTGTGAGGATGTAGTGCTTTCAATTTGTTAAGGCTGACTTATATAATTGCTTTAGTGAGCAAGTGCCAGGCTTTAGATTAGGACTAGGGTGTTTGTTTTGAGAGCTAGAGCAGTTTTAAGGGAAAAAGTGAACAGCAGAGCCAAGAATGGTTTAAACCCAATTAAGAGGCGCTGCCTGATGCTGCACTATGCGCAAAGCCGCACTAAAGCGGGTTTTATACAGGGGGACATGAAAGAGCTAGATATTGGCCCAAAACAGCCAATAGACTACCAGATTCTTGTGCTGGGAACACTCCTCCAGGGATAGATAGGCTGCTCTAAGCTCCCCACTCCCACTGATGAACAAAGAAGCCTCCTTTTATCCAAGAAAGGAAATGGGCAACACAGGAACTTTCCAAAAGTCCAGAATACAGCAAAGTCTGTATTTGGATTACTCTAGGTCAGGAAAGGCGGGAAAACAAGGATAATTGTTTTGTTTTTTCTTTTTTTGTAAGCAAACAGCAGAAAAATGCAATAAATATGTAACACTGGCTAGCGCACTTGCCTGCATCTGAATGTAGTAACCTCATACTGTTATTTTCTACTTCCATATGTACATCGAGAATTTCTGAAGAAAACGAACAAAGTGTTAAACCAACTACAGTCTTAGATTCATCCATCCACAACCCGTTTTCCCATTTTTGCACATGGGGTGGAGTGTCACCAACAGTGACAATCATCTAGAACCAAGGTATACACGGCAAGGTGGCTAACTCTGACGTAATTGTATGATCTTGGATGATGATGTGTAAACTAGTTGCCATGATTTTCTTTACCACTGATGTCCACTTTTAGCATTAAGTTTCGCAGTCTGCTGTTTGATCCTCCAATGGTGTTTTCAGGTATCAGCTGCCAAGTAGCACCAGACTGGAAACTTGTCTTACATACCAGGTAGAGGTCACTACTCAGCAACTTACAAGAAACAAAATATGATGGCAATTCCTGAAGTCTTTCTGGACAGTTCAACTATTCAGACCTTTCTTCAAAATATTTTGGGTAGCTTTTTGTACTGTTACAGAAAGCAGTATAGTTTACTTGAGAAGATTCAGAATAATAATCTATGAAGTAGTTCAGTCACCTCCCTGGAGTGACCCACATAACCGTTAAAAATATTTGGGGTAATAAATATACCTAGATCACTTGGGCAGATATTCTCTGGCTAGATTAAACTGTCTACCATAGTTTCTAACATCGTTTTTGTGTTTATTATGAGCTGATCTTTTATTCTGACATCATACATGATAGTCTTTTTTCTCGAGGCTCATGATGCGTTACTTATTGATATTATAGTCAGCAATGTACCAGACATGCACTTTTGTAGACTGTATTGGAGAACACTGGCATCTTTTCTGTAAATAATTTTGTTACATTGTTCAATGGTATATGTGGTTTTAAGAGCCTGTTTCCAACATTTATCTCAGAAGAATAGTACAAAAAATAATGGCTCCACTACAACTCTCTTAGAGGCACAACTGGTAACTTAGGATGAACAGGTAACTTTACTTACTGCATGATCAGTGTTTTCCCTGTTGAAGTGCATATCAACTAACATTTTATTCATTTACTTTATCAATTATTCCCTAATGTGAAACAGTGCTGAATGTCTTATCAAGACCAAGCTAAGAAACTTATGCTTTTAGCATTTTATCAAGCGTTGCTGTTAATTCTCTGAGTGTCGAGAGACTCAAAAGACAAGATTATCACTTACCAACTGAATAATGTTCCATACTGAATAGAAGATTGCCCTTAATTTGCTCTGGATAAATACCAGTGTGACCCTCTCTTTGAGTTTACATAGAATAATGACCAGACTGATGCACCTTAAACTGCCTGGTCTGATACGACTCCCTCACCTTTGAAAAGTAATTTTTTTGGGGGGGTTTCAGTATACAAAATTAAAACATATGTCACCTTTTGTCACAGAACTTGATTTTTTTCATTTTTGTGTGAAAATAGGTATTATCTTCAGTTATAAAATGGATATTTCCCTTTCTGTATATTGCACTATGATATGTGTCTTTGCAGGGCATAAAATATTTCTGTAAGTACATTCACTATTTGCAGTGCCTCAGAGGTCATGAGAACATGCTATTTTTTTTTTTTTTCATTTTCACTTTTCAACATAATTAAATAACTTATTATTACACTTTTCTACCCCTGAGAGCAAGAATACTTCTTAGATCTATACGATTTGATAAGTAGTTTCTGTCACTTCAGTTAATTAATAAACATATTTATACCAGTAGTCATCCTTTTTAGAGTATCTTCTTCACTTAGTGATTCTATAAAGCTTGTTTTAAATCAAATTTACCTTTACATTTAAGTCTTAAAGACAGTACTCATAAATAATAACACAGAAGTCACTGGGAGTCAGGTACAGTTAAAAGGTCTAAATGGAGAGATGTTGAAATTAGAAAGAAAGGCTGAATAGTATTGCTGGAACTGAATTCACCCTCATGTTTTGGTGAGTACCTTCCCGTGGAGGATGCTATTTTTACAAAATCTCACAGAGATTACAATATTACAGGCTGCATCTTATATATCATATATTATGTAGAGAGGTAGGTTAAAAAATAAAAGACATCTGGGTGCACAAGTCCCAGGATATAAAAAGTACCCAATCCTGGTGTGCGCATTGGTCTGGTGACAGGAAAAATAGCAGTGTTGTATCCCCAAGAAAATGAAACATTGCTACAATGGAGTTAGGCCATGGTAGGGGGAGAATGACCAACTGTTGTAGAAGGAAGTAGCAGTCCACAAAAAAAATCACAAAAACCAATAGGCAAGAGAGAATCATACAGATTACAGAGTGGACTACTGAGGATAAGGAAGACATTATGTACTGATACTATAATGGAACTGCTACTCTCATGGAAATGCCCCTGCCTCCCCAGGTTGAACCCTTACTTTACCCATCTCCACCCCAGTCTTGCTGCCTTTCACCTCTATACCTTGCAGTTCTTCCATAATCTCCCCTAAGGTACTTCAATCCCTAGGATACTCCACTTCCCACGTACTATCATGCTTCAAACATTATAACAATGTATGTTTGATATGTCGGTCAGTATCAAGGATGATTGTTTTACACACCTTTAAGCCTATACAATCTTGTAGAATAATGTGTTTTTCCTAATAATATTTGCATGTTATATATACATTTATTTTAATCTTTAAAACTGTAAACCTATGCAATATTGTAAATAATCTGTCATATCTTTCCTTTTCTGTTTTCCTATGAAAATGAGCTTGTATTTGTTTCAATTTTTTGCTCCTATGAAAATTTGCTTGCTATGTATAAACTTCTTACTTTATGTTATTTACTGTGGAGCTTTTCTCCCCAGGCCTCTGCTGAAAATGGACATATATCCAGTCGGAATCTCCCGGTCAACAAATGTAAAATAAATAAAATAAGTACTACTATGTAAGAAGCCAGAATTTCCAGACAGAAAATATTCAGAAAGATTGAGAGAGAAATTAGAGGAAAGAAAATCAATCACTTGCACAAGAAAAACTGTCAAAACCTTCAAATACTAATTTGCATTCATTAATACAACAGATCCTTGACAAACACTACATAGACAAAGAAACTTTGGCCCACCTGGAGAAAGACGCAACAGAGGAAGTGTGAATATATAACGAACAAAACCCAGAGATTTTTCAAATGTATAAAAAAGAAACATATACATGGGAAAGAAAGAGATCTGATATGGAGCAAAATGTACGCGCAAAGTAGAAAGCTAAACTAATCAATACAAAAATGCAACATCAAAGATATTTGTAGAGAAATACCAGCAGATGCTCCCAGATATGAAAACTTTCACAATACAAAAAAAGGGGGAGGCAGAAAAAAGGATTAGTAATGGAGAAGTTAAACAGAAAATGAAGTTGTGGATTTCCTGCAAAGTGAAGGTTTCAGTGTAGAAAATCCAACACAAGTGATGTCACAGCATGATGGAACAAAGAGTCCCCATACTAAGGAGAAACAGGTGGAATGGGAGTCATCTGATGAGATGCCACATGATGATACTCTGGAGCCTTCAGCAGAAAACTAGTGCAAAAGTTCATCTGGAGTTCCTCAACAAGGGAAGGAGCAGGAAACAGTTGCAACTCTGTTGCTGGCAATGTTCTTGACTGATGACCCAATCAGTTCCCACATAAAGTAGCAGTAGATGACACAGGATGCAGCTGAATAGTTGTAACAGGATGATGTTGTGGAACATTCTTTAGAATGCCCACAGGAAATGGAGAGCAGAGAGTGTGCTCTCAGTTTAGAAGAAAGTGATCTAATGAAAGAGTTGCTTGATTTAATAGAGACAGACATATTAAGATTGATAAAATAATTAGATTACAGAAAGTAAATAAGACCCAAATGTTAGAAATCTGCTAAAACAAATTAATACAGTGATTAAGACTATTAAAAGAAAATAAAATGATATAGGGAAAGTAAACAGTATATATTACTATGCAGCTAAATTACTAATAGATAAAGTCTTACCACAAAAACAAATAAAGAGAAAAAAAAACAACAATAAGGGGAAGGAAGGGAAGAAATAAAATGCCATTATGAAAAAAAGTGAACAGAGAAAACTATAAAGCAATAAAGACAATAAATGCCACTGTTAGAAGAATATAGAAGAGGGAACAGATCAACAAAATCAACAACAAAATTCTTAGAAAGATAGACTTGGTGAAATAAATACAGTATCATAACAGACCAGGATCTACTACACACTACTGCAAAATAATAAATCAAAGATATCAGCACAGGAAGAAAAAACTTAGAAGCTATGCAGATAAATAAATATACAGGAAAAGTATAAAATAAGCAATTCACTGATGACCCAAAAAAAAGTTTTACAGAGAACTGGGTAGCAAAGCAAAAAGAATAGGAAAAAAACGTAAAAAAAAAGAAGAAAGACACATTTTGGAAAAATACTTATGAAGACCATGTGGAACATAATAAAGATGCTGAATGGCTAGAAAAATTTAAAGCAGCAGTAAGGAGTTCAAATGCACAGGATATGAAATAAAAACTACACACCACACTTAAAAAACAGTAATGTTCACACACACAAAAAAAAGAAACAAGACCAGGAATAAAATCATAACCCCTTTAATGAATCTATGACAACATTCATTAATCACCCTGAAAGTCATGTGGTGAAGAACAAATCCTCATTACCATACTGTTGCGCTGGGGAACATGTTGGCTGGTAATATTGCCCACCTTCCGGGAAAGTTGTTGCTGAGGATATGAAATAGGATAAAGTAATGACCAGAGAAATTGAAACAAAATTAAGAAAAGTTCCTAACTGGAAAACTTCAGCCCCAAATGCAGTACCTAACTTCTGATTAAAAGTATTAACATCTTTAGACAGAAATTTAGCCCTGAGTAACAATTACTTATATGCATATCCCAAACATACACCAACTTGGTTGACAGGAAAAATGATAATCCTCCTTAAGAATGAACCTTTAAGCCATCCTAAAAACATTGCCTTCTGTCGGTGTACAAACTATATACTGTAAATGTTGCAGATAGTTTATAAGCATCTAGAAAAAAAAAAACTCGTTCATAACAATAGAACAAAATGGTAACAAAAGAAAGTCATATAGAACAAGGATTATTTGTTGCTAAATGAAGCTATAACAGAGAATCGTAGAAATGGGAAGAATCTAAGTATAGCATGGATAGATTACAAAAAGCATTTCACAGCATCCCATATTCATAGATAAAGGAGTACTTATGGATGGTAAAAGATACGTCCTAAATTGATTAATTACATTACAGTCACCATGAAACAGTGAGAAACTACTTTGCAGCTAAGCCATAACGATAGGCAAATTATAATCCTAGGGATAAACAATTCAGAGATATATATTCCAGGGTAATTATTTGTTACCACTGTTGTTTTGTCTTGCTGTTAACCCATTAAGCTATTTAACAGATTAGGTCATGATTACAATTTGGCTTCCAGAAAACAACCTTGCTTAAAGACTTATCTACTTTTTGTGGATGATTTAAAACTGCATTCTTCAACAGATGACGAGTTGAAAGCACAACTGCAAGTGATGAAAACTTTCTCAGATTATATAAAAATGTCATTTGGTTTTGATAAATGTGCAAAAGTAACATTTAAAGTAGGATAGTTGCAGTACCAAGAAATGATCAATCTGGGACATAAATGTGATATAAAGGAACATAAACAAGAGAGAGAGTGTATACATATTTGGAAATTGAAGAAAGACTGGCAATAAATCATGAGCAACTGTTAATAAAACTCAGTAAGATATACTTCAGAAGACTACAACTAACACTGAAAACAGCCCTGATATTTAGGAATAAAGTCCAGGCTATAAACACATTTGTTCTTTCTGTTCTAACTTACAGTTTTGGTGCGACTGACTGATCCCAAAATATATTGGAGCTGTTAAAAAAGAAAACAAGAAAAATGCTTCATGCTTATCAAATGATATAGAAAAATCATTGTATACCAAGATTATATGTTTCTTGTTCTGAAGTAGGTATGGACCTCCTCAAAACTGATTACATGTATAGATCTGAGTAATGGGAATGCATACATATTTGCTGTCTTCACCAGACCCAAAATAAATGAAAGTTTTAAGACATGAGGAAAAGAAGTCTAAGATTACTTTTCTACTTAGTTTAGCAGAAGCATTCTGGTGTCAAGCATGAACGGAAATCAAACCAAAAGTAGACAAAAATCAGACAGCAATGGAATGTGCCAAAAAACAAAAGAAAGAATATAAGAAGTGTCAGATGAAAACCATAAATGTAGCGGCATGTATAGAGATTTCCTGGAACATCCTAATGTAGAACAGGATTTGATGCAGGAATAGTAAAGGAGAGTTGAGTTGAAACCAAAAGATGAAAGGTTAATAATGGTAGCCCAGGATAGTGGATGACGTACAGACTGGTTTGCAAAGTCCACTGAACATGTGGAAGAAGAAAAAGAAAAGTATGTTCTGTAAAAAAACAAAACAAAACAAAAAAAAGTTGAAACAGTAGCACATCTTCTTGCTGGGTATGATGTTCTCATAGCAGAGGGCTTGTAAACTGAAAGCCACAATAATGTGGAATAACTAATGCACTGGAGATTGTACAAACACTACAATAATGAAGTAGCTGAGAAGGATTGGAAATGCGAACCATGTACAGCACATGAGATCATTTATTACTAATGATTCAAAAATAGCTGTGAGAAAGATAGATACAGTAGTCCATTAAAAAAAGTAGAACAGATTAGGGGGTAGGAGGGTGGCCTAATGGTTAAAGTGTTTGCCTTAAAAACACAAGATGCAGGGTTTGAGTCTCACAAGGGATAATTGGGCTAGGCTTAAAATGGCTCGCAAGGGCAGTTAGCCTAGTACTAACCTATAATTATTGAAATTGCTACAACTAGTGAAAAATAACAGGATTTGCAGGCAAACATGACAGCAATATGGAAAAAACATTTTAATAATAGTAGGAGCAATGGGACAAATGAAAAGGAATCTACAGTCATACTTACATATGCTACCAATATACGTGACTCCATATGAATTGCAGGAGGAGTCAGTTCTGGGTAGATTCCGGGTGCTGAGAACACTTTTGGCTAACACCAAAGACTGAAACAATACTAACTTGTGAACTTTAATTAGACCTTAACTTAGGAATGGAGTCCATTCCTATCATCGTATTAGAAATCTAAAAGACTAAGGGAAATTAAACCGGAGTACATTGAAAAAAGGTAAATGGGGAAAATATCCCAAGCTGTTTTCACAAGTACATTATTTACTGAACCACATGTTCCTTTGATAAAGTCTAGGAATAATTTATACTTGAATTTATGTTTCCTCTTAGGTTACAGAAGACGGTTCATTAGTATCATGATCCATGTTAATTACAGAGAAAAAAGAACCTGAGAATATCATGATCACATCTGAATTACTGCTAACCTTATATGGTTTTCACATTATTTATTCAAATTCTTTTGTTTAAAATAGTCTATTAAAATGCTGGCATATTTGTTTGATGTTGAATACTTACCAAATCATTGTGCAGCTAAAGTACTTCTATAATGGTTGCATTTTCCTTGATTTTACATCCTGGAGTTTAGGTAAGAAATCCACAAGCTCTGCAAGGCACATGCACTCACACACACTCATATCCACCCACACACACTCACTGCCAATTCCTATATTATTAAGTTTGATATCATTAATATTTGTTTTTCAGCAGTTTCTAAACCACAGTTTTCTTAGATTCTTTTGTAAGTATGCTTTTAGAAATTCTGAGGCAGCATAACAATCCAATCCTCTCAGATACCAAAACAATGAAAAGATGCATACTCATGAATACCTACTAAATAATTTGGATTTAAAACCAGGATTCTGTAATGATACACATATCAACACTGTTCAAGCAGGGAGTAACTTGTAAAATACCCATTTTATTGTTGAAACTATTAGCAGTTAGAAATGTAGATTAATGTCAGATTTTTTTTCACCTTCTGTATTTGTCAAGTTGTTTTTATTTTATTTCGGAAGTTGCATAGTTCTTAACAAACGAGTTAGTCACGTTTAGCACTTGTACTACCAGGAAGAGAGATAAAGCCCAGTGGAGGCAAAGCACTCTGGCTGTTCACAGATCGCTCTCCAGATTGAGAAGCACTTATCCTCTTGTTCTATAACAGCATGGCCCCCTCAACTAATTAATGAATGTCAAGCCTTCTTCTTAATATGCAGATGCCATACAAATTCATAAGATGATTTTGCTAAGCCAGATGAATTTTCCATGCTCCACAACATTTTCCATATTCCCACAATATCCTGCTCATGCAAGCACAAGACGTTGTAATGTCCTAATGCCCTTGATCCTTTATGATCTAGTTGTGTTGTCTCTCCTTTTTGCTATAGGTAAGCATGACATTGTTGCAAACTTTAATAAGGAATATAACTGCTTTTTATGCACAGTAGAATAATTAATGAATATGATGTATTTGGTGTTACCAGCATATAACATGGGATTTATGGGCTTTCAACTTCAAGTTTAAGGAGCTTTCAAATTCTTATACACAACTAACAAAATAGTGATTACAAACATAATGAACAAAGTATGGTTGAAACATGGAAATATCAATAAAATAAATTACGTTTTTAAATTCCGTCAAAACACTTTCTGCATTTATCAAATAAAATGTAGCAATTAAAATGAAATGTTAAAATGAGTTAAATTAACAAAGCAAAAGATTAACCAACCAGCTGATAAGTCAAGGATTACTAACAAAACAACTGAATGAAATCCATAAAAAGCAGGTTCTCAGGGATCTGCTGAAGTTGGCCAGTGAATGGCAATAACAGACACCATGGTAATAAGTTGCAGAGGTGCAGTGTGGGTAAGTAAAGGAATGAAAGCCAGATGATTCAAAGCACACTTCTGGCACCATCATCAGCTCTTGAGAGGCTAAGTACAATGACTGATGTGTACAATACAGGATAATAATCTTACTGAAGTTGGTGGAACCCAAGTCATTCATGGCTAGATGCATCAAAACTAAGATTTTGGCAATTACATGATACCTGACAGGGAACCAGTGCAACTTTCACAGCTAAGGTTTAATATGATGGCAGTCTGAAGTATTTATAAGTAGCCTGGCAGCCACAGCTGACTCTAGCACTATGAGACCAAGGCAGTCACCTAGGGCCCACTGGCTGAGGGGCTGCCACAAACTTACATTTCTTCTTTAGGAACATACTCTGCGTGTGTGTTAAATTTCTTCTTTATGGATGCATACAGAGCATGTCCTTTGTTCCAGTAATAAAGCACAGACACTACTGAGTATGAGATTTTTTGAAATGAGCAGCATGTCTGGACAAACACTGAGGTTAGAGGAGAACTAAGACGCAAACACGTGTTTGTGTGTGAAATGCCCTAGTTAGGGGTGACAGATTAGTTAATTTACCAGGCTGAAGCTCAAATCCTGTACCTTATTTACAGGAGGCAAGAGCCTGAATCCTCTACATCAACTACCAGACTATTAGTTTCAGTGCATTTCAAGGAATTATGATGTGAGTTCTGTACATTTTCAAGGAACTGTGAGATAAGTTTCAGTACATTTTCAAGGAACTGTGAGTTTCAGTAGATTTTCAAGGAATTGTGAGCTTCAAGGGAAGAGACGTTTACGGCTGTTCATGCCAAGTCTGTTTTCAATGTGCAATTGTTTTGTTCAGCAAATGGTCATTACTGTTTGCGCTGGAACATTTGAAAGGAATGTTAGTAGCACAAACAGGTAACATACCTGCCTTTTGATGCAGAAGGCTGCGGGTTTTCCTCCCATTCCATGTAGATGGATTGCTGATACTGTGCTGTACTTTAAGGGTGGGATGTGGTGCTGCAGTCTTGAGTGTGTCCTCTTTTGGATGAGATGCCTTGTAACTATGAACCTGTTGGTTTGCCATCCATTCCCTATAGCAATATTAACAGCTTACCAATCTTTCTTTAACTGTAACATAGGCAATTTATTCTTCAAGTGCAGCAGGCAATGAATATGTAGGCGAAACACTGAAATATATATTTGTTTGCTAGCAGCAACCTCTTCATTAGTTTCAGATCTCTTTAATGTGGAATTATTGAGATGACTTTTACTTCTGCAGAGATTGTGCAATTTGACTCTTATTGGTGATTTGTAATTACAGAAGTTTCAAGGGCCTTTTATTGTTGAAATGCCCTGAAATGGGCATTTTTGTCATTATTGGTTCATACGTTTTGTTTCATAGCTTACTGAAAAAATGTTCAAAATTACAAATTTAAAACACACGCTAACAAGTGGTGCTGTATTATATAAAGAATATAACTTAATACAATCAGGAAGATGAATCACAGAATGCATGTGTGCATGCATGGTCATAAATGTGTGTAAGGGGCTTGTGGTTTGAAAACAGCCCAAAGATAAACTTAATCCACCACTAGCCAGATGCATTTTCTTTGAATGTGGGTTTAAAAGTCATTTCAATGAATGCGAGTTTCAAGGGTAGATAAGTTTACTGTTAATGCTAAATCTGTTTTTTATTGTGAAACTGTATTGTTTTGCTTAGCAAATCTCTCATGGTGTTTGTGCTATAAAATGTGAAATAAAAGTTTTAAATTAAATCCAAATATCTTTAATCATTGCAGAAGTAAAGAAGAAAATAGTATCACACGAGAGGTCAGAACAATGTTTATGGTAAGGAGAAATTTCCAAGGAATGGGGCATTGGAATGGCTGGGAGAGGTTGCTGTGGAAGCTACGAGTGCTGCTGGAGGGGCCAATGCATTACCTTGCCTAGGGTCCAATTTGAACATGACCCAGCGCTGCTGGTAGCAGAAGTCTCCACCAGCTGGAAATAGGCAATTTCATTGTCAGAAAGTCTCAAGTAAAGTTTACTGCAGAAGTGGAAAAGAGACAAAATCAGTGCATGAGCAGCGGTTGAGAGATCTTGCCTGATAAAGTGATTCATCCTACCAATATTCCAAAGAACAAATCAGGATTACTTTATAATGGCTGACTCTTCATCCAAAAATGTCAGCTGATTATTCAGGGTCATAACCAAAGCATGCACCTTGTTCAGTAGCTCATGTTTTAAAAAATACATCATGGCAGTAGCAACGTAGTGGGGTTAGTCACAGTGGCATGAGCTACCATGATGTCTTATATGTGTTAATAATCAATGGATTATGACACAGCAATTATGGTTGGCCTGAATGTCATATACAATCAAATTCATTCTGGCCATGTTATATTGGGAAAGCAGATGCATAACTGTGATATGAAAGGCCTCTCTATTTATATGCTTCATACAACACTAAACAACGTGCTGTGATAAATAATGGACCAAGACAAATTCTTGTGATGCTACATAATCCAGTGTGTATGAGAATGAAGATTTTAAATCAAACATCACATCTGTGTTTAACAGTCAAGGTCCATGATGGATGAACCATAATATGACCATAACTGCTCAGTCAGGATAACATAACAACAGAAACAGTCCTGCAGGATCACAGCAGAACAAAAGCACTCATCTCTAACAATCAGGAGGTCATTTGCTATTCTGGTGAGACCATTTTCATCACTACAGCAAGAGAGAAATTCAAATTGCAAAGGGTTAGGAAGTCCATTCACTATGCTGCACATATAGAAAACCTTCTCACTAGCCTTACCCAGAAAGGTAAGATTAGAGGCAGGGTAAGTCAGTGTAGTAGTAATTATGAAAGGCATTAGTATCCAAAGTTTTTTTTCTTAAAGTTTGGGATTGCAGCCTTACTGGATGCAACTGGAAAAATTAAAAATTTAAGACAGGGCTCAACATTCTAATGATGTGGAAGTAGACATCAGATCTAGGAAGGCCAGAACCAGTCACAAGGGGAAAGGCTTGAATGCACAAGTTGCAGGGAACATAAAGTACAGTTGTGTACACTTACCATAAATGTAGATGTTCGAATGTATTCACTGTTGCATCATCACACTTGGATTATCCTGCCAGGGGTAGCCCTCAGTCGGCCTGAATACCAGATGCTTACTACTTCTGCGTCAGTTGCTGTTGCTCCAGGACTGATGTCAGTTCATTAGTGGTATAAAATCAGGCAACCGACACCATTACATCAGTTTTTCTTGCCCCAACTGTCAGGAGCCCCAAAAAAGGAGCTAGGTTATGGTGGAAGAACACCACCAGTAGAAAGTAAATACCAAAAAATCCCCTGTAAGGGGGTAAGAAATAGAGAGGGAGAGAGACAGGGGGGGATGGAGGGTGGGAAACCAGGACTGCAACAGTGAATACACTCAAGCATCTACATTTATGGTAAGTGTACACAACTGTACTATGTTCTTCGTGTTTCACTGATGCAGTCATCATACTTGGGTTGATTCCCAAAACTGAAGAAAAGGTTGGAGGCTGGCTAGGATGCCCTGCAAGACTGTGGTTGCAAAGCCTGCCCTGGATTTGGAGAAGATGGACAGGTGGTAATGTTTGGTGAAGGTATGAATAGAAGTCCATGTTGCAGCCTCCAGGATGTCCCTGGCAGGGACCCCTCTGAGAAAAGCTGCAGAGGTGGAGGTTGCTCTGGTGGAATGCATCCTGATCCCCTTAATGGGTGGTTTCCCGTGGTGTTTGTAGCAGAAATGGATGCAGTGTGCTATCCATTTGGAGACTGTTTGGATATGGCCTTGCCTTCTGCCCCTGCTGCAAAGCTGACTAGCAATTGGTCAGTTTTCCTATCCAGGTAGAATCTGAGCTGTCTGTGGACATCTAGAGAATGCAGAAGAATTATTTCCCCCTTATTTTGTGGGTTAGGGAAAAAGGTGCTCAAGTGAATTGATTGGTTGAGAGCCACACTGGACAACACCTCAGGTATAAAAGTTGGGTTAGTCCAGAAGGAAACCCTGTCAGCATGGAAAATGGTGAAGGGCTCTACAACCATGAGCGCTTGTAACTCTGAAACTCTTCTAGCTGAAGTGATGGCCAGAAGCAAGGCTATTTTCCAAGAGAGGAATTTTAACTCTGCTGAAGCTGCAGGCTCAAGGGGGTTTAAGCTTTTCCAACACAAAGTTAAGGTCCCAAGCTGGAGTAGGAGCTCTTCTCGGTGGCCTTAAATTGTTAGCCCCTCTCAGGAACTGTATGATGAGAGGGTGAGAAAAGAGAGGTGGCTCTGTGCTGTAATGAACAGAGATGGCAGAGGCATGAATTTTAATAGAAGAGAAGGAAAGGCCCCTGTGTAGTAGATCTGCTAGGTAATCCAGGATGAGAGGTAGGGAGGGCTGTGCTGTTTCTGCTCTTTTAGCCTGGATCCGGGTGCAATACCTTTTCCATTTGTCAGCATAGGATTTTCTAGTGCTGGGGTATCTGGCCTCATGTATAACATCCAGAACTTATTTGCTTAGGCTGGCGGCTGGAGGAGAGGTTAGAAAATAAGCCAGGCTGCCAGGTTCAGGGTCTGTAATTGTAGATGCATGAATTCTCCATTCATCTGGGTCAGGAGTGTTGGGATCTGAGGTAGGTGCCATGGTGGCAGGGGTGACAGGCTGTGCAGCAGTGGGTACCAGTGCTGGCATGGCCAGTCTGGGACAATCAAGATTGCCCTTGGTTTTTCCTCCCTTATTTTGAGCAACACCCTTGAAATTAGTGGTAGAGCGGGAAATGCATAGATCCAAAGATTTACCCATTAGAAGGACAGAACATCCACTTTCCAGGCCTTGCTGTGAGGTTCCCTGATGTAAAATTTGCTGAGCTGGTGATTGTTGTGGGAGGCAAAGAGGTCCATCGTGGGGGTGCCACATTTCTGGGTTACAATGCTGAAGGTTCTGTGGTCTAGCTGCCACTTGTGTGGGTCTAGCAGGTTTCTGCTTAAGTTGTCTGCCAGAGAGTTTTTGGAGCCTGGCAGGAATTGTACTAGCAGGGTAATTTGCATGGCTGAAGCCGTGTTCCAAAGGGTCATGGTGAGCCTGCAGAGAGGGTAAGCGTGAGTTCCTCCCTTCTTGTTGATATACCACATCAGAGTGATGTTTGTCTGTCTTGATCACTAGAGGCCCCGGGGAGAGTAGGTGTCTGAAAGCTGTCAGAGTGTGCTAAACAGCTAGCATCTCTTTTTGGTTGATGTGCAGATGTATTTGATTTGTGCTCCAATGGCCTGAATGCACCTGCCGTCCAGGTGTGCACCCCAGGCAAAATCTGATGCACTTGTGGTTAAGGTCTGGGTGGCATGGGGTTGTGAGAAGGGGAGACCCTTGTTGTGGTTGCATGCTGCTGGCCACCAAAGAAAATCTTTCCTTACACAGGGAATTATAGTTATGACAGATTCCAGGTCCTGTGAGTGTTGACACCAAAGGATTTTTAGGTACCACTGTAGTTTCCTCATATGCAGTCTAGCATATGGAATTAGTAGAATGCAGGATTTTCCTTGTGGATAACTGGTTCTGGTGGCTAGTTGAGAGAAGCAGCCTGTCAGGTAGGCTTGTTTTTCTGAAGTAAGGAATGCCATCTGGGATGCTGTGTCTATGCTTACTCCCAGGAATACAATTTTTTGAGTGGCGACTAGTTTGGATTTCTTTTCATTTATAGTATACCTCTGGGAGGTCAGTAGGTCCTTTAAAAAGGTCAGGTGCTGTAACAGCTTTTCCTGTCTGCCTGAATCAGGCATTCGTCTAAGTTGGGGTAAAGTTGAATATTCCTTTGTCTGCAAAAAGCAATGGCAGGAACCAGGCATTTTGTGAAAACTCTGAGAGCAGTAGATAAGCCAAAGGGAAGTGCAGAAAACCGAAAGTGCATAGATCCTGCCCTGAAATGTAGATATTTCCTGCAAGATTCCCTGATTGGGATGTGTAGGTAGGCCTCTTTTAGGTCTAGGGTGGCTAACCAAGCATCCTTGGAAAGCACAGGAAGAAGCTGCTGGAGGGTGAGCATTATGAATTCTGGTATCACCAGGAAGGTGTTTAGAATGGATAGATCAAGGATTGTGCACCAGGTGCCCTCTTTTCTGGGTACCAGGAAAAACCTGGAGTAGAAACCTTGGCCTATCTGTTTTGCAGGAACAGGTTGTATTGTCCTTATTTTATGCCCTCTGCCCATTGGTTTGAAGGAAGATCTGGGAACTCTTTTGGGGTTGGGAGAGTGCTGAAATAAAATCTGTATCCCTGGGATACTATGTTGAGGACCCATCGGTCGTTGGTAATAGAGGCCCAGTTTTTTGCATGGGGGGAGAGTTTTCCTCCTTGGGGCACAAGCAGGTGGGTAGAGGTAAGGGGTGGAAGTGTAAAGCCATTGTGAGTTCTTTACATAAGGGGGGGCTTAGAACTCCCTGTTATATAAGTGGAGGAACTCCGTTGTTTAGATCTCTGCATTCCCTGGGACTGCTGTCTGGGGGGGGGGGGGGTCTGCTTCCCCTAGGTCTTGTTTGAGCTGGCCTGGAGGGGCAGGAAAGGACCAGTGCATGGAGGGGCAATGCCTACTGAATCTCAGAGGCTGGACCTGTAAGAAGTCTTTAACTGTCTGCATTGATTTAACTTTTTCTTCCATCTTTTTTAAAACCTCTTCTGCCTTAGTGCCAATCAAATTGCCCTTTGTTCAATGGTGTGTCCAATAGTTTTGATTTGACATGGTCTGGCAAGGTCTGTTCCTTAAGCCAAACATGCCTTCTAGGTACAGAACCTATGACTGCTGCCCTGAAAGATGCTTCTAGGGCATCAAAGCCACATTGCAAGGTGTGTTTAGTAACTTGGCTTGCAGAATGCATAAGCTCCTGTAATTCTTTATTTTCTGCACAAGCAGGAAAGGTAGATATTTTTGTTTGAGAAGTTCCATGGTATGTTGCTGGTATTTCAGCATGTGGAACTGACAATTTAATGCTCTAATGACAAGAGTTGCAGAGGTGTATACTTTTTTACCCCATCTGTCTAAAGCACGGGAATCCCTGTCTGAGGGGTTGGGATTCTTAGCTGTGGTTGTTTTTATTCCTTTAGGTCCTTGGAAGATGACCTCTGGGTCAGCAGTAGGATTTTTGAAAAGGAATTTGTAAGAGTCAGGGACTCTGTAATACCTGTCAGGTTTCCTGGGAACAGGAGGAAGGGTGTCAGGAGTCAAACTGGATTCCATAAAAACATCATCCACAACATCCAAGATTGGACGAATGGCTAAAGGTCTGTGCTGTGGTAAATCTAAGAATTCCCTGAGTCTCTTTTTGGACTGAGGATAGTCCTGACATTCCCATTGGAAATGCTTCCTTAAAGTATGTAGAGTTTCACCAAATAAAAAATCCTCTGGAGGAGAGGCTGAAGGAATGGATTCCTCTGCATCAGAATCCCCATACGCAAATAGGGGTTGCATGTCTTCATATTCAGAAACCTCAGAGTCTTCGGACTCGCGGTCAGATAAAACTGCTGGGGACAAATCTCTTTTTCTTTTTGAAGGGGTAGGCTGGCTTCCCCTAAAAAGCATGATAAGGTCTTCTGCCACCCTGGGCCTTTGAAACTTGGTAGTTTTATAAAGAACTGAAGATGCAAAGGAAGTCGTTGGTTTGTGTCCAGCACCAGTAATGCAAAGAGCTTCCTTGGAAGCTGGTGCCTGCTCAGCAGCTCCAGACCCATCCAATGTAGAGACATCTGCAGGATCCTTAGTCAAAGGAGAGTCTTGTGGCATACTGGACCACGAATGGGTCTCGGTAGCGGCCTGCAAATCAACAGAATTGGGCATCAGGGGCTGCAAAAGAGCTTCACTGAGGACTGGCAAACTGGTGACTAGCTTAATGGAAGCGTCGTCGGCAGTTTTGGACCTGTGCGGTCTGTCTCTGTCTTTATCCATACTTTTTTTCAGAAGATCGGTAGTCGGATGGATTACCAAAGCCATTATGGAATACGGAGATCGAGAACAAAAATATTTAGCTACAATAAGGGCCCAATGACGTATAGTTCTGGTGTTGAACAAAGCACAAAAGCGACATTGAGGGACACTGTGGTCTGGGCTTAAACAGGTGACGCAGTAAGAATGGAAGTCTCGGTGTGGTATTTGCTTTCCACATGCAAGACAATTAGTGCACCAAAGAAAAAACAGCGAAAGTCCACACTATAAAAGTCCACCAAGAAAAACGTCCGCTGTACTTTGTGCTTGAATCCACTGAGGCAACTAAATATAACAAAATCTGTTTTATTAACAATCAACACTATAAAATAACGAACTCATTAAGCGCTTTCATCTAATCCAATAGACTTCATCAGAACATCACCATAAAAATCAAGCTGTGTTTTAAATACATTTCTAACCAATAAATTCCTTTGATTAATCTTCCAATTAGTTGTACGCCATGATTTAAAGTGCACAGTACCAAATCCTTCCATACAACTATATATAATAATTAACATCTATAATTATTACAAAACTTTTGTTAAGAAACATTTTAAAATATTTTAAAATATGTACATACAATAAAATCACTTTGTTCTGTCATCCCAGTAATAATCAGTTTTGCTTTCCAAAACAGGCTTAATAGTAATATTGTCATTTATTCCCGGGTATACAGAAGAATTAATCAAAATCTGCCATTTCATTTCTTTTTCCCCTATTTTATTACTAATATTCCCACCCCTGGGATTAGCCTTTATTTGCTCCAGTATTGCAAATTTAAAAGCGTCACACCTTGTACTTGCAGCTAAGTGTCTATATAATGCATTTTTTCATTTCTTTCTTTTTTATACAATAAAAATGGTCATTCATCGTATTTCTTAAACATCTTTCTGTCTTGCCCATGTAGTAACATGGGCATTTTGTACACTTACAATTACCACTCTTGAATCTTATAACTGTTTTACTTATATCTTCCAAAGTAAGGGTTACATTTTCCATTATAGCACTACATTGGTTACACTGCCTGCACTTCTGAGTGCCACCATCCTTTCCTCCACTATTTGTAGCAATACCTTTATTTTCAAATTTACTTTTCAGATTTTTTCCTGTTTTGTATACAAACACCGGATGTTCCCCTATAACCTTATATATTACCTTATCAGTTTTCATTATGCTCCAATTCCTTTCAATTATTTTTTGCATTTCAGTGGCATGTACCCCATATTTAAAAATACATGCTCTTTGATACGTGTTTGTATTACCTTTTCTATTTTCTGTTTCCTTTTCCACTTCAGTACTTGATTTTCCCCTGTCCTATCCAACCCAGTACCTAATAAAGGTTTATATTTTTTTACCCCATCCTTCTTTCACATATTTTTTAATCCCTTCTATCATTCCAATGGGGTATCCGCTTTTCCTGAACATATTACCAATATTATCTAATTCCTCCACCATATCATCATATTCGGATGTCATTCTAGCTGCTCTGATATACTGACCCTTTATTATACTCTGTTTCTGACTATAAGGATGGCAGCTCGAATATTCCAAGTATGAATTACTAAAAGTGTCCTTCCTAAAATTTTGGACTTGAATCTACCATTTTCTTCGAATACATACGTATCTAAATATGAAATACCTTTTTTGTTGAAGTGATAAGTAAATTTCAAATAATCACTACTAGAATTCAAATAATCAAAAAATATATTAAATTCTTCAGTGGTTCCTGTCCATAAAAGAAATATAACGTCCAGGAATCTTACATAACACCCTACATATGGGTACCACCTACTATTAAAAATGTACTCTGTCTCCCAATCTAGTAAAACTAAATTGGCAAAAATGGGGGCACAAGCTGCCCCCATTGCTACCCCCTTACATTGTCTATAATATTCTCCGTCAAAAAGAATATAATTATAATGTAATACTATATCCATAAATTCCATGATCAATAACACCTTCTCCCATGTTACAGTCATATATTTTTCAATACTCTGAGCAAACCATTTCATTCCAGCTTCCTTGGGGATACAAGAAAATAAATCGACCACGTCTATGGTCACAAAAATTGCATTCTTCCCCATACATCCGAAGTGAGTCTCCTTAAAAAATCCCAAGAATCAATAACAGTGTGGGATACCCTTTTGTATATGGGTTTTAACCATTTATCAATAACTTTTTCCAAAAGGGAATGATTTGGATTTATTCCCAGATATTATAGGCCGAAAGGGTGGATCCTTTATATTTTTATGCACCTTAGGAATTCCTACAATGGTCCCCAATATTAGAAATTTGACTTTTAAAAAAATTATACATTTCTATATCAATTCTTCCATCAAGTAAAAATTCTTCTAGGTACAAACCAATCTTATGGTGTCCAATATTAACTTCATTTAACGATGACACCTCATAATTCCCAGAATTCAATAATATACTGTTCATTTTATTTATATACTCAAATGTATCATAAAGCACAACACCTCCCCCATATCCGGTTTCATAATCTGAATATTGTTCTTCCCCTGTATTTCTTTCAATGCTTGAAACTCATTTTTATTTAAATTATATCTCATATTTTTATTTTTACATTTGTTCCAACCTTTATATATCTCTTCCATAACTACTTTTTCAAAAGTTCCTAAAGTAGCATTCATAGGGGGAACATATGTGCTTCTCTTTTTGAAAGCTTTTTCTTTCATAACATTTTTGCTTCCACCAAATTGTATAGCTAGATTTAATTTCCGTTTATATAATTTAAATTCTAAAACATAATCTGTTCAAATCTCTCAAATTTCATTTCTTTGGAAAACAAGGAGAAGTGTTCCTCCTTAACTTCTAATGTTGTATAATTATATATACTAAAATCATCCTGACTATAATGTACCTCATTATGTTTCTTAATATTTAATTTTTTTAATATAATAATTTTCTTAATATTTAAAATGGAGTACAACTAATTGGAAGATTAATCAAAGGAATTTATTGGTTAGAAATATATTTAAAACCCAGCTTGATTTTTATGGTGATGTTCTGATGAAGTCTATTGGATTAGATGAAAGCGCTTAACGAGTTTGTTATTTTATAGTGTTGATTGTTAATAAACAGATTTTGTTATACCACTGATGACCTGCTGTCAGTCCTGGAGTGACAGCAACCGACGCAGAAGTAATAAGCCTCTGGTATTCGGGCCGACTGAGGGCTACCCCTGGCAGGATAAACTAAGCGTGATGACTGCAACAGTGAAACATGAACATCTAAAATTACATTTAACAGCTCATTATAACTTGCAATAGGTTCTTTCTAGGCTGTTGATCTGTGAGGATCTTTAGAAACCTAGCCTTACATTCCCATGACACTTTTCAGTCCTTATATTTTCTGTACAAATGAACTAGAGACAAGCAGAACAAGGAAATGCTTGGACATTTACATGTTGTCCATATCCATGAGGGGCAAAGGTGCTAAACCAGAGGTGAATTTGTGACAGTCATCCAATCATCTAAATTACATTTGAATAGTGTAAGTGATGTACTATTCTTTAAAGCAAAAAGCCATAATAGCAAACCCAGCCTAAGAGGAACTACAAGTTTTACCTGGTACTACCAAAAGCCAAGGGAGGAAAGGCAGACCTAATAATGGTAATCTTATCAGGAAAAAAAACAGTTAATTCACGTTTAAATGTCAATGGATAGAAAGAGATATTGGACTGCACAATCTGTCTATCACACTAAGGAGCATGGTTGGTCAGTTAGTTGTTGTGGAAATATCTCAGGATAGATAAGCTGCCTTCTTGTAAGACATCATGGTTTAATGACATTCCATCCTTCAACCACATGGCTTAAGTTTAAGTGCAGAAGGTTGCACAGGATTTGGGGTGAGCGTGTCTAGAAGCAAGTTCAATCACTTACTACAGTAATTGATGGAAGCAACAGGAAAGCAACACAATTCTCCTCCAAAAAAGTGCTGAAGAGAATAATTGCCAGAAGTAATAAGTCATGGCTAGATTCAAATACAGTAGTTTAATGCAAAAGGAGATGAAGTGATTGGACCAAAAGATTCACTCCGCTACCAAGTAGGTGATCCTCACATCCAACAGTAAAATCAAACATAATGAGGGCTTTAATTTATCTGTTTTACAGGTAATAACTTGAACAAACCCAAATTGTTTAACATAAGTAAATTCATTAGCCAGGGCTGCTGAATCATTACCAACTCATCAGCAAGAACCTAAAAATGTTCTGAATGGTAAAACATCATGTCAATGAGGAATCCGTGATCTCTTGCAGGAATGTCCTCACATAACTGTGTGGACAGTAGATTTACAATCTGCATAGAGTAAAAAATAATAAATAAATAAAAAGCATACTCCCAGTCTTCATTTGCCTAGGGCACTGAACATCAGAGTCCCAGGGATGAAAAACAGCTACCAAATGGGAACAAAGCTTTTTATCAAGCCATGTCTTCATAATGAAAGCAAGGTCAAGACAACATAGTAAGTCTGAGATAACCCCAGGACTGAGTGACATAAACCAGGATTAGTATACAGCATACCTCTCAACTGTCCAGCTTTTCACTTCATATATGTCGTCTGTTCCTCATAAAATTTGTGGTTTTCTGGCCCATCATTGATGACTAAAGTCACTAAATAATGACAAGTGTTTCAGTTTCAGACTTCATATCCTTCAGAAAATGCATGCTAATGCAAAATCTGCTATTCTAACCACTAATATATTAAGTGTGTAAGAGCAATATTTAAAATCTCTCCCTATTTTGGGGCCTTGGTCCCACATTATTTTTGGTTTGTCCATATTTCCTGAGCCAAGAACTTGACGTGTGGTATCCAGAGTCCTACATGGGTCAAGGGCAGCAGTCTGGTTTGATTATTTTTTAACAGCAAGTATTTTGTTACAATAGATTCTTCCTCTGCTATATCACTGGGACTGTCTAGCTGTGATTTGTTATGCTTACTGAGAGACACTGCAATGCTCTGTGTGCACAATGTCATGGTTTACAGAGTTTATGGCTACATGAAATACAGGTGACTCATCTGTGGGGGGATTTTTAAAACTTAAGATATAGGTAGGTGTATGTGCACACGCACACACACACACACACATGCAAATTCAGGATTGATGTGAGTTTTGCCAGGATGTTTTGCATATTTGTGTACACCACACAAATACCTCTAATCTTCTTAACAAGAAAAGTATTCTTAATGAGGAATAAACAATTCCTAAGATACCACCCATCTACGAGTATTTCAGCATTTATTTTGAAGTGGATATGTTCCATTTAAGACAAGTGGTTTTATGCTAATAATTTGAATGAAGGCCTCCTCTGAATGGTAAAATAGAATTATAAATGCATGGGTTGCACTGAATGGTTTGCTCTGAAGAAGTCTGATAAGATACAGAAGAAAGCACTTAACCAGTTATTTTATTTTATCTGTGTTTAATAAAGTTGGGTTTTACTCTTGCTTGGCAGTGCAGTTGCTTTTTATTTGCTTTCTCTTGGTCTTTGGCAGTGGCTTTCTGTGTTATTTCAGCATTATCACATGCAGTGTCCCCTTACATAACATAAAGTATGCCCTTCCTATTCAGAAATAAAAATGTGTATTGCTACTTAAATCTAATTTTTCCTTTGTCAAAGGACCACCAAACAGATACATTTTATATGCTTTCTATCTAAAATGGTACAGGTTCGATTCTCAGCTAGAGTGTCTTCTGCGTGGAGACATGCATGAATGGGCACACCTTTGTTGAAGGTTGTGCATCAGGGCTGGTAACTTGGCATGCAAAAATAAACTACCAATCATTAGCGGACCGGAGTTCCACTGTGGCGACCCCTAACCGGGAAAAGCCGAAAGACACAGCAACATACTGTTTAATGCTACACTGGGTGCTAGTATAACTTGAGATATTAAAAGTAATATGAGTGGCGTTTGAAAGACATGCGTGAATGGGCATGCCTTCGTTGAAGGTTGGGCATTGAGCTGGCACCTTGGCACCGTAAAAATCTGCTGCCAATCATTAGCGGACCGGAGCTCCGCTGTGGTGACCCCTAACCGGGAAAAGCCTAAAGAACAACAATAACAACTAAAGGATTAAAGGTTTAGATAACAGAGTGCTCAGCCAGATGGCTTGAAGATAAGAACTAGACAGTAAGTAAAATTAAATTAATTTAATGATGAAAGCATTCAAACTATGATCTTGTTGTTAAATTAAATAAGGACAGACAACTAATGAACATTGGACTCAAGAATACAACAGGAAGAGAAAGGGTGTGGTGGAGAAAATCAGACTTACTCCTGTTAGCTATACTGAGAAAACCTTGACTGAGTATTTCACATTTTCTTAAAAATGAAGACCAGCTTCAAGCTTTTCCCATTCTTCATTCCTGAGCAATCAATTTCACCCTAGGACTCACCAATTGGTTTGTTTCTTGTCTTACCCCTTGATCTTTTATAACTAAGGCAATATAATTTAAATAAAATAATACTGCACAAGAACCACAGAAACAATATTGTTAGATTCACAAATTGGAAATGAGAAATTAAATCAGATCCTCATACAGCTGCCTGTCCTGTTAGGTATCTCAAGAAAAGTAGAAGGTTGCCCTCCCATTTTAAAAATATGCATCTTTCTTTTGATCAAACCCGAAAAAAGCGATGGAAACAGTTGCTCAACAAGTCCAACCAAACACAAAATTCAACTTGAGGAAAGCGGAGTAAAAGGCTTGTAAAACGTACCACTCTTTATTGCACAAATCCAAGAACTCAACAGCACATTAACGCTTCACAAAACCAACAAGCGTTTTCGTTTCGAATGACTTCTTCAGATGAACAGAATGCATATCATACAACACTCCCAGCTTTATATATCATTAAGTTAATTGTCTAAAATTATTCAATAAAACAATAAAATAATTAATTCATATACCCAATCTTTCTTTTATACAAACATACACACACCTAACCTAAAGAAAAACAACCCCTTATTTTCATTTAACACAGTTCTAAAAATACTGCATCTTTAATATTGTATAATTAATCATTCAAATACATGTTAAAACCACATAAAACGTATATAATACTCATAATAATTAAAATTGTAAATTTATAACAATGGCATCTTCAGTTTAATACAGGGGTGTCCAACCTTTTTAGTTGCAAGGGCCGCATTGAGTCAACAGAAATAGTCTGGGGGCCGCATGTAAAATATATCATTGCAAGCGGCAAGTGAGGACCAAAAAAAAAAAGGTCTCTCACGTAAACTGAACAGCAAAAAAAAAAACCCCAGGTATATACAGACTAATACTATTCTAACCGTTAGATTAGAATGACATCAGTAGCTGAGTCAAAATTAAAGTCAGTTTGTCTTTTGTTTGTGTTGAGGTATATATCATTCATAGAGATGGTAAGATTCTACTCAGTACTGGTTTCACACCCATTTGAGATGCATAATCTGACCTCCATCATGTCCCTCTTCATATGATCCAAGGAGGTGCATCTCAGCTCATGCACTTCTATATGTGCAATAATCTGGATCAGTCATATGTTTACCTAAGCTGAAGGGAACCTAGCGCCTTAGTGACATTGTGGATCCTGGCCCCTGAGAGCAATGATGTTCTTGCTCACCCTACTAAGTGGAGCATCTCTGACCAGGAAACTGCCAGATGTGCAAGGTTGGGCCTGCAGCCTTAAGGGGTCCTGCATGCTTATTGCCTGACTCCTTTTGTGGCTATGTTTACTGTAGTGCCAGAATCTGTTTCATAATGATTTAGACATGTTGATGCTGGGCCACATGCAGGAGGTAGAGCGGAGTGTTTAATCTGATGCTTAGATTTAGGAGTTCTAGGAGGCATAGGTAGACCTTTTTTAACTACATTAGCATAAGACAATTCTGTGTTTATATTATGTGGGTGGGTAAGAGACAGTATTAAGCTCGCTGTACGCTACTGGTTAAGAGAAGGATGCCACCAGTTTCATCAGATATTTACTCCTCTCACAGATATAGTACTTTGAGTTAAGTAGGAGATTGTTTTCAGTGAGTATGAGGAAGTTCTTTCACTGCCTTTGGTTACCATGTGTTATAAGGCTAGCAGTAGAAAGATCAGTCTGCCGTGTCCCCATGGTGATGAGTGTTGTCTTGTGATGAATGTTAACGAGGAAATTGTGAAGGGCAGATGGGAGTAATACTGAGAAGAAGTTTATTGCACAGGAGAAATGCAGGGCAGTGTGTAGGTAAGAGGAATGTGGAAATCTGTTTGTCAGCTGAAGACAGCTCACATCAGTATAGTTCTACACGACAGTGCAGCTCAGTGGAAGGTGGTTAGATAAAGCAGCAGTAGATAACTCACAGGAGTTAGATTAGAAAAATGTGCCTTCTCAGTACTACAAGAGGTGAGATTCTACTTGCACTCTACCCACTGTGTAAATATAACTACCACTGTGTTGTGCTCAGCACAGCTCTGCACAGCAGGTATTAACCAAGAAAACAAAAGAGGCAATGAAACATAAATAAAATCTGATCATTATTCAACTTAAGTGCAGATGCACAAGAAAAAAATACTTTCCGTTTTTCCCTGATTTTAAAATTCAGCAGTTACTCAAACAGTGAGTGTACATGATGCAGACCTCAGCAACCTTTTCAGAAAGTCAATGCTATGCTGAGCTCAGTGCAGTATAACCAAGAAAACAAAATGAAACCATGAAAAACAAGTGAAATCTGAAACCAAAGTGTACTAAGCTATGTTGCACCTACTGTAATTAGTTCTACTTTCACTTAAATCAAATCACTGCTTAAATCCAATTTGGCCACTACACCAGGCTAAACAGACTACTCATGGCAGAAAACAAATGCAGATTTACTTAAAGCTGAAAATATAATTTAGAAATATCATCGGGGAAATAAAAAAATAGTACTAAATAGCTAGATTAGTAGGCAATTTAAGCACAGACATGAAATAAAAAGGTACTTCCCTTTTTTTTCTCTGATTATAAGTCCAGCACATTACTGAAAATTGAGTGCATATAATGCAGACCTCAGCTGTCTTTATTCAGATGGATTATTTTTCTGACAGGGTTTATAACGACTTACCTGTTACTGCAGGAGATGTGTAGTGTAGTCAGTGTATGTACAATTCCCCTCGCTCTCAGTTCTTTCGATCACAATCCTCTTCCTTCACTTGTTTAAAATGAATGTATCTAGTGACGTAAAAAAACAACATGACGGTGCTTTGGCGCATGCGCACACCAGCTGAAAGATGCTGGCATAAAAAAAAAGGGAAACAAGTAATGTGGCGCATGCGCATAAAAACTAAAGGACGCGGACGTGAAAACACACGGAAAAAGTTTAATTTGTACTTAACGGGTACTTAACGGGTCGCGGGCCGCATGGAAGAGCTCTGAGGGCCTCATGCGGCCCGCGGGCCGCGGGTTGGACACACTTGGTTTAATACATATAAAAATAAATCGGTGGAAATAGCAAGAAATACAATTTTTATACATAATGTGTACTACCCATGAAGGGAAAAAAATATATAGTACCAAAAACAAGAATCTTTAAAAACAAATATACATCATATAGGCACCTAAAGTTTTGCTGCTCTCATCTTTAACACTGGGGCAAGGGAAACCATATCATTAAGACCTGGGTGTTTGTTAGCTTCCAGGGATAATTGCCACATCAGTTCTTTATACTCTATAGAGGTTTCCCATAAACCTCCCCTTACATCCTTTTGCACCACTTCTAAAACAAAAAAGTTAAAATTTAATTCCAGGCAGCATGTTTTATGTCTATAAAGTGCATTAGTAGTGCATTTGGTTCTTACTTCATAATTATGCTCATAGATTCTATTTTTCAGTTTTCTTTTCATGGGTAGTACACATGATGTATAAAAATTGTATTTCCTGCTATTTCCACCGATTTATTTTTATATGTATTAAACTGAAGATGCCATTGTTATAAATTTACAATTTTAATTATTATGAGTATTATATAAGTTTTTATGTGGTTTTAACATGTATTTGAATGATTAATTATACAATATTATACCATGACCCCCCCAAAACGTGCACGCTGATTGGCCAGCGTGCACATTATAAATCGAGTTATACTAATGGAAAAAGGTCCAGTCGCCCGGACTTTTTTCCATTAGTATAACTCTACTTTTAAAACACTGTCTCGCTATGTTAAATGGGTTTAACATAGTGAGACAGCTTTAAAATAAGCAACGGAGATCTCCGTTGCTTATTTTAAAGCTGTCTCGCTATGCTAAACCCATTTAACATAGCGAGACAGGTTTTAAAAAAAAAGCAACGGAGAAAGCAAGATCTCCGTTGCTTTTTACTGTTTCGCTATGTTAAATGGGTTTAACATAGCAAAACAGTAAAAAAGCAACGGAGATCTTGCTTTCTCCATTGCTTTTGGCCACAGCTCTGATGTACTGAGCAGGCATGCAGTACATCAGAACTGCCGCGGATGCCAGACATCTGCGGAAGGGCAGTAAACAGGCATTATACTATGCCATTATTTAAGAAAAGTAATAGCTTCTTTTCTTAAATAATGTCATGGTATAATAGCAATAACCCACTTCTGGGTGTGGGTAATGCTGTATTTACCCACGGTTGGCTTTGTTTGGTCCCGAGGGCGAACCATGCCAACCGTGGGTAAATCCAGCATTACCCACACCCAGGCGTGGGTTATTGCTATATTAAACATGTAGTATTTTTAGAACTGTGTTAAATGAAAATAAGGGGTTGTTTTTCTTTAGGTTAGGCGTATGTATGTTTGTATAAAAGAAAGATTGGGTATATGAATTAATTCATTATTTAATTACTTTATTGTTTTATTGAATAATTTTAGACAATTAACTTAATGATATATAAAGCTGGGAGTGTTGTATGATATGCATTCTGTTCATCTGAAGAAGTCATTCGAAACGAAAACGCTTGCTGGTTTTGTGAAGCGTTAATGTGCTGTTGAGTTCTTGGATTTGTGCAATAAAGAGTGGTACGTTTTACAAGCCTTTTACTCCGCTTTGCTCAAGTTGAATTTTGTCTTTCTTTTGATGCCATGTGATATGTTTATGGTTTAGTCATATGCACTTCCTCCATAACGTTGTTGCTACATTCACCTCCATTTCAAACATCACACTGTCTCGATTATCTTCTAATAATATCTGATGGTTTCCCATCCTCTTACCGATCAGAGTATCAGCATTATTTACCTATCTCAGTTTCTCTAGCGGATATCTAATGGACTGTCTGTGATTTCATCAACTCACAATGTCAAATATATTACAAACTTATACAGTTACCTCATTTCTTAGTATTTAACATGGGGTTTCTCTCCACCCTTATGTTTGGGTTCATGTTTCTATCACTGAGAATTCAGCAACATTTTTGGGAGAGTCCACACTTGGGGGTGGCAGAGGGTGCACATGCTTAGCACCATGTGTCAACTACTTAAGCAAGTCTACCCTAAACTATGGCAAAATATGTAAATCAAATCAGCATTGACTGTACTTTCTTGGTAAATATCACTACATTAAGCACTGCTATGAATGGCTGAGGTTCAACCCTGCTAATCCATGACATGAGAGAAACTTCTTGTGACAAAAAAAATGGCTGTTGTTGACAGCTCCTCATGCTCCGACTGGCCATACAGTCCAGTGCACAAGACTGGGTATCAGCTAGACCAGGGATGGATTGTGCTATTGGAGTGCAGGACTGCAGACCCCCAGCTGTAAAATGAAAACAGAAAACTAGCTGCAAGTCCTGCGCATGTGTGCATTTCCCTATGTGCTTTCCGGACTGCCGTCTAACCAGTCCGGATTACAAAAACAAGGAAATCAGTGTAGATGCCCCAGAAGTCTATGTGGTTTGTAATCGCATAGATTGCAAGGAGAATGGACTGCAATGTCTGCAGTCTGGCTCCCCAGCACTCCCGGCTCATATCTGATTGGCTGCCTCCCACTCCCAGCATGCACAAGCACTTTTGGACTGAGTGCTACTGCAAGGGAGTAATGGCAGCAGATTTTCTCAGACTCAGTGCTGTAATTAATTCAGAAGTTCTCGTTTGGGGACTCTAATTCAGAAGTTCTCATTTGGACTGCTGACAAGGGACTATATTGGAACCAGGCTCTGCCAATTCTGTAATTATTGTTTGGAGTCAGAAGCAAGTGAAACTGTCTGGACATCCCGGAAGCAGGCATGGTAGGGAATATCTCAAGGAACGCTCTCAGACTGAGGGGAGGCAAAGAGTGTGTGTGTGTGTGTGTGTGTGTGTGTGTGTGTGTGTGTGTGTGTGTGTGTGTGTGTGTGAAATGCCCCAATCCAATATTCCTGGTGGCTAGAGTTATCCAGGCTCAAACCCTGTACTGTGGATACAGATAGCAAAGGTCTGAATTCCCTACCCACCACCATCGCAGATTTTTGCCTTGCATGTTTGTTCTGAATCTGATGACATGTATTTGAATTTCAGACTTCATGTTCTTCAAAAAATACATTGGTAGCACTACACAAAACCTTTTATTTTAGCAATTTTCTAAGTTTATAAGATCAATATTTGAAAACTGTCTCTATTTTTGGGGCTGTATTCCCCCATTATTGTCTTTGTCCAGGTTTTTTATGCAAAGAGGTTGAGTGCTATGGTGAGAACTGAATTCACTGAATATGTTTGGGGGCTGTATTCCCCCATTACTGACTTTGTCCAACTGTTTTGTGCTAAGAGGTTGAGAGCTATGGTGAGAACTGAATTCACTAAACGATAACCATTTAAGTTTCAGTCTTCATTTCTTTCAAGAAACAGCTTAAATGGCATAGTGGTATATTGCTCTGACTGTATTGCATAGGGTCCTGGGTTCAAGACTTGGCAATGAAATGCATAGTGGTAACATAACATTTTACACAAGCAACTTTCCAAGATCATACAAGCAATGTTTAAAATGTGACTCTGTTTTTTGGGCTTTTGTCTCCCTCTTCCCCCCCATAAATTTTGTCTTTTTCCAGATTTCTTGTGCTGCAAAGCTGAGAGATACAGTTGAGTGTCGAGTGGATTTTACAAGGAGCTGAGAGCTTGAAGAGAAGTTTAGTGCTGCTTATGCTGAGTTTACTTGTATTGTTAATAGTGCAACAGGTAGTGTATTTGCTTTCAATGCAGAAGGCTGTGGGTTCTACTCCCACAGTATGTAGATGCATTGCTCATACTGTACTGTGTTGTACTTTTAAAGTGGGTGGATGCTGCAGTCCTGAGAATGTTCTCTCTGATGGAGATGCCTAGTAACTATGATCATGTTATCAGTTTGCCATCCATTCCCTACTGCAATATTACTAGCTTATCATTTTTAATGTAACATATACAATTTATTCCTCATGGGCAACAGGCACTTTATTTGTAGATGAAACAACGAAATATAAAGTTGTTTGCTAGCAGCAACCTCTCCATTAGTTATAGATCTCTTTAATGTGGAATTATGTAGATGACTTTTACTTCCGCAGAGATTGTGCATATTTACTGATACTGGTGGATTATAGAAGTTTGAGTAGGCTTTTATGATGGAAATGTTCTGAACTGGGCAGTTTTGTTATTACTGGTGCATGCATTCTGTTTCATTGTTTACTGGAAAAATGTTCAAAACAATAAATTTAAAATGCCCTCTAACAACTGTACTGTATTACACAAGGAATATAACTTAATACAAATCAGGAAGGTGTTTATTGATTATCTGATCAGCTCAGGTATGCCCCCCTCTCAGATGTTCTTCATGTTCCACTGTCGCAGTCATCATATTTGGGTTATCTGCCTGCAGGCAGCCCTCAGCAGGCCTGAATACCAGAGTCTTCGGATTTCTGCATCGGATGCTGTTGCTTCTTCCATGATGTCAGGTCATCAGGTGTATAAAACATGCAACCAAAGCCATTACATCAGTCTTTCTTGCCGTGAGGTACCCGAAGCAAAAGCAGTTCACAAGTGCCGGTTGGCAGACTCCTGAAATTTTCATTTTGGAGTTTCAAACCTGAAGTCTTTAAAAACATAAGTACCCCATTGGGGATCCTTTTTTCTTGCTCTAACCAATGTCAGAAAAAATTAACAATTGTCTTGCCTGTGGAAAGCATATACCTCATAGAAATTTCCATTCTGCGTCACCTGTTTAGGCCCAGACCACATCATCCCTCGCTGTCAATTTTGTGCCTTGTTCAACACCCGAACTATTCATTGTTGGGCTATTTTTGTAGCTAAATGCTTTTGTTCTCAATCTCTGTACTCCAAAATGGCTTCATTAAGCCATCCGACTACCGATCTTCCAAAAAAATGCAAAGATAAAGACAGAGCCACACCGCATAGGTCCAAAACTGCCAACGACACTTCCGTTAAGCTAGTCTTCAGTCCATCGGTACTCAGTGAGCCGCTTTCACAGCCCCTGATACCAGCTACTACAGATTTGCAGTCCTCTACTGAGACCCATTCGGAGTCCGGTATGCCGCAAGATGCTCATTCGACTATGGAACCTGCAGATGTCTCTACCTTGGATGGGTCTGGAGCTGCTGTGCAGGCACTGGCTTCTGAGGGTGTATTCAGGCCTACCAATTTTCATATTAAACCAATGACTTTGTTTCAAGCCAAGAATACCGAATTCCTCAGGCCTAAAGCTCGCACTATGCCTAGAAAACTGACAACCAAACCACATTCTCAGGCCCATATGCCTCAAAATCAAATGATTAGAATGGCTGAAGACCTTATTACCTTAATTAGGGGAAGCCAGTCTTCCCCCTCTAAGAGACCTAGACCTGATTTTCTGATTCTTCTGATCAGGAATCTGATATCTCTGTTCCTTCTGACTATCAGGATTTACCCTTATCTACTTATGAGGATTCTGATGTAGAGGATTCCATTCCATCTGCTTCCCGTCCAGAGGATTTTTCATTTGGTGAAACCTTGCGTACCCTTAGGGAGCATTTCTGCTGGGAAAGCCAGGACTACTCTTAGTCCAAAAAGAGACTTGGGGAATTCTTACTCCTGCCTTAACACAGGCCTCCAGCTATCCCCCCTGTTTTGGAGACTGTAGATTATGTTTTCCTGGAATCCAGCTTTACCCCAGACACTTTGCCTCCAGCTCCTAGGAAACTTGACAGGTACTACAGTGTACCTGACTCTCACAAATTCCTCTTCATAAATCCTACTGCAGATCCAGAGACCATCTCCAAAGGACCAAAAGGCATTAAGGCTACTACTGCCAAAAATCATACCCCTTCTGATAGGGACTCTACAGCTTTAGACAGACGGGGTAAGAAGGTATACACTTCTGCTACTTTGGCCATTAGGGCTTTAAATTGCCAATTTCATATGTTAAAGTATCAGCAGCATATTATGGGACTACTTAAACAGAAACTGATGTTGATTCTTGACTGTGTTGAACACAATGATTTGTAAGAGTTAATACATTCTGATGAACAAGTTGGTAAACATACTTTGCAAGGTAGTTTTGATGATTTAGAAGCATCTTGCAGGGCTGCTGTCACTGGGTCTGTACTTAGAAGGCATGCTTGGCTTAAGGAACAAAACTTGCCAGATCATGTTAAAGCTAAATTACTGGATGCACCCTTAAACCAAGACCGCCTTTTTCGCAACAAAGCAGAAGTCATCCTCAAATGGATGGAGGAAAAAGCGAAATCTATGCAAACTGTTTAAGATTTCTTACAAGTACAGCCTCCTAGATTCAGGAGGCATTGGCCTTCAAAGAACTGTTTTTTTCCAGTCCCTTCCAGGCCTTCTCAGTCCAAACCAAGGAGCAGCAGACTACCAAGACTTCAGTCTCAGGCTATGCACAGATCTAAGCAGTGGGGGCTCCCACTTCCAAAGCAGGCAGTAGTAAGCCACACCCCCATGGTAAATTAGCACAATGACTTATCCTTAACTCTTCCAAGCCCTTCTCAACTACTTGCTCCCTTGGGTGGAAAGCTCGCCCTACATGCAAAAAACTGGGAACTCATTACCCAGGACAAATGGGTTTTAAACATAGTTTTCCTAGGATACAGATTCCACTTGCACTCACTCCCAACCACAAGTGGATGGCCAGACCTCCCACGAAATCAGTGGGCAGAGGCCCCAAAACAAGTTCTCTCTCTCCTCAGTATCAGGGCTATTCAACCTGTCCCAGCAGAACAAAGGGAAAAAGGATTTTACTCGAGACTGTTCCTAGTTCTCAGAAAAGAAAACTCCTGGCATCCCATCCTGGACCTGTCTATTCTCAACACCTTTCTGGTGGTTCCAAAATTCAACAGCTTCTTCCTATGCTAGCCAAGGATGCCTGGCTGGCAACCCTAGACTTAAAATAAGCTTACCTGCATATCCCAATAAGGGAATCCTGCAGACAATACCTACATTTCAGGGCGAGCTCCATGCACTATCAGTTCTATGCACTTCCCTTTGGCTTATCTACTGTGCCCAGGGTATTCACAAACTGCCTAGCTCCAGCCATTGCACTTTGCAGGCAGAGAAATGTTCAGATTTACCCATACTTGGATGACTGCCTGATTCAGAAAAAAAGTCAGGACTTGCTATTACAACACCTGGCACAAGTAGAGAGACTTCTAACTTCACTGGGATACACCATCAGCAAGAAGAAATCACACCTAGTACCCTGCCAACAGATTGTATTCCTGGGAGCAAGCTTGAACACAATTTCTCAGATAGCATTCCTCACTCCAGAGAAACAAGTTTATTTGACAACCTACTTCAAACTACTAGCCACAAAAACCCAACTATTTGCAAGGAAAATCCTGTAAGCCCTGGGGTTCATGGCCTCTTGCATTCTGTTAATTCCATATGCAAGACTGCATATGAGGAAACTTAAATGGCGTCTAAAAAGAGTCTATGGTGTCAGCATTCTCAGGACCTGGAAACAGTAATTCCTATCATTCCTTGTCCAAGGACAGAGTTCTTTTGGTGGGCAGAGGCCTACCACAACAAGAGACTCCCTTCCACTCTACCCCCTGCCACCCAAACCCTAACAACAGATGCATCAGACTATGCATGGGGGGGGGCACTTGGCAGGGCAGTGGATTCAGGGCAAACGGAGCCCAAAACAGATGCACCTGCATATCAATCAAAAAGAAATGTTAGCTGTACAGAATGCTCTGACAGCCTTCAAAGACCTTATTCTTCCAGGACAACTATTGGTAAAGACAAACACCACCACAGTTATGTGGAACATAAACAAGCAGGGGGGAACCCATTCCTACCCACTCTGCAGACTAGCCATGGTTCTGTGGAACACAGTCTTGAGCTACCAAGTGAACCTGCAAGCTCAATTCCTGCCATGCAAATTAAATTCACTGGCAGACGACTTAAGCAGAAATCTCATGGACCCACATGAATGGAAAATGGAACCCAAAATATTCAAGCTCTTGAGGAACAAATAGGGGACATCAGAGGTAGACCTGTTTGCCTCCCCTCAGAACTACCAGTTGAACAAATTCTGCACCAGAACTCCCCACAGTGAAGCTTGGAAGTGGATGCCCTGTCCTTTACCTGGGAAAGCCTCTCAATTTATGCCTTTCCCCCTCTGCCTCTCCTCTTGAGGGTTCTACTAAAAATCAAGCCGAGGACAATACTGATTGGCCCAGACTGGACACGCCAGCACTAGTACCACCTTTTGCACAGTCTGACAGTGCTGCAACCATGGCACCTGCCTCAGACCCCTTCCCTGCTGTCCCAGCAGGTGGGCCAGATTCTGTACCCTCAGCCTCAAACCCTGAACCTTGCAACCTGGCTAATTCCCTGAGCTCACCTCTAGCAACCCTCATTAAGCAGGTGCTGGATGTCATTCTTGAGGCAAGGAGACCTAGTACTATAAAATCCTATTTAGAAAAGTGGAAAAGATACTGTTCCTGGAGCCAGTCTCAGGGGATGGACACAATGGTGCCCAGCTTACCTCATATACTAGATTGTTGTTATTTGTCTTTTGCCTTTTTCCCAGTTAGGGGTCATCACAGTGGAACTCCGGTCCGCTAATGATTGGCAGTAGATTTTTATAAAACGCTGAGGTGCCAGCTCAACGCCCAACCTTCAACGAAGGCACACCCATTTACGCATGCATGTCTTTTGAACGCTACCCAACCACGGGGAAGACATGCAGACTCCACACATTCCCAAGCCAAGCCTAGAATCGAACAGGAGAACCTCTTGCTGAGAAATGCTCCACAAGGGCCTATCCTTCTCTTCAATTAAGATTCATGCCTCTGCCATTTCAGCACATTATAATACTGAGCCACCCCTCTTCTCTCATCCCCTGCTAAAACAATTCCTTAGAGGGGACAAAAATTTGAGACCCCCCAGGAGAGCTCCCACTCCAGCCTGGGACCTTAACTTTGTATTGGAAAAACTCACTCTTCCCCCCTTTGAAGCAGCTGCTACAGCAGAGTAGAAATTATTTTCTTGGAAAACAGCCCTACTTCTAGCCATCACTTCAGCAAGAAGAGTGTCTGAGCTGCATGCACTCATGGCAGGGGAACCCTTCATTATCTTCCATGCAGACAGGGTTTCCCTCAGGACTAATCCATCCTTTATGCCCAAGGTGGTGTCTAGTGTGGCTCTAAACCAGTCCATTCACTTCCTACCTTTTTCCCTTCCTCTTTCAGCTGGTCCCATTATGGGTCACCACAGCAGATCATGTTTCCATTATTTCCTGTCCTCTGCATCCTGCTCTGTCACACCGACCACCTGCATGTCCTCTCTCGCCACATGCATAAACCTTATCTTAGGCCTTCCTCTTTTGCGGTTACTTGGCAGCTTCATCCTTAGCATCTTTTTCCCAATATACTCTGCATCCCTCCTCAGCACATGTCCAAACCAGCATAATCTTGCCTCTCTGGCTTTGTCTCTAAACCTTCCAACCTGGGCTGACCCTCTAATATACTTATTCCTAATTCTGTCCACCTTCGTCACACCCAGTGCAAATCTTAACATCTTTAACTCTGCCACTTCCAGCGCTGACTCCTGCCTTTTTGTCAATGCCACTGTCTCCAACCCATATAACATAGCTGGTCTCACTACCCTCTTGTAGACCTTCCCTTTCACTCTTAGTGGTACTCGTCTGTCACAAATCACTCCTGACACTCTTCTGCATCCACTCCATCCCACCTGTACTCTCTTCTTCACCTCTCTTCCACACTCACCATTACTCTGAACTGTTGATCCCAAGTATAAGTATTTAAACTCATCCACCTTCACCACTTCTACTCCCTGTATCCTCACCATTCATCTATCCTCTCTCTCATTCACACACATATATTCTGTCTTAGTCCTGCTGACCTTCATTCCACTTCTCTCTAGAGCATATCTTCACCTCTCCAGGGTCTCCTCCACCTGTTTCCTACTCTCACTACAGATCACAATGTCATCTGCAAACATCATAGCCCATGGGGACTCCTGTCTGATCTCATCTGTCAACCTGTCTATCACCATTGCAAATAATAAAGGGCTCAGAGCTGATCCTTGATGTAATCCCACCTCCACCTTAAACACATCCGTCACTCCCACAACAGACCTCACCGCTGTCACACTACCCTCGTACATATCCTGTGCCACTCTTACATACTTCTTTGACACTCCTGACTTCCTCATACAATACCAGAACTCCTCTCTAGGCACCCAGTATATGCTTTCTCAAAGTTCAGAAAGACACAATGCAACTCCTTCTGACCTTCTCTGTACTTCTCCATCAACAGTCTCTGACCAAACATCACATCTGTAATGCTCTTTCCTGGCATGAAACCATACTGCTGATCACTAACCACCACCTCCCTTCTTAACCTAGCTTCCACTACTCTTTCCCATAACTTCATGATGTGACTGATCAATTTAATCCCTCTTTTTTCCCTAATCCTCAAAATAAGGGGGAAAGGATACTGCATTCTCTGGATGTGCACAGACAGCTTAGATTCTACTTGGACAGAACTAAGCCTCTCAGGAAATCTGACCAGCTGCTAGTTAGCTTTGCTGCAGGGGCAGAGGGGAAGGCCATTTTAAAGCAAACCATTTCCAAATGGATAGCCCATTGTATCAATTTCTGCTACAAGCACCATGGAAAACCTGCCCCACAGGGGATAAGATCACATTCCACCAGGGCTGCATCTACTTCTACAGCATTTCTCAGAGGAGTCCCTACCAGGGACATCCTGGAAGCTGCTACCTGGAGCACTGTACATACTTCCACCAAGCATTACCACCTGCCTATCTTTTCTAAATCCAGAGTTCAGTTTGCCACAGCAGTCTTACAGGGCCTGATTGCTAGCCTTAATGTTCTTTAACTACCTCCACCCTTCCTTAGCTTTGGGAATCAACCCAAATGTGATGAATGCAAGAGTGAAACATGAAGAACATAGTGCAGTTGTGTACACTTACCATAAATGTAGATGTTTGAGTATTCACTGTTGCAGTCCTGGTTACCCTCCCTCCAGCCCCCTGACTTTTCTTGACTTTTACCTTTCCTCCTTGTTTGGTATATATTATATCATATGTATTTGCTTTTTACTGGGGGTGTTCCATACCATATAAGTGCTTCCTATTGTGGGGACACCTGACATCTGGGGCAAGAAAAACTAATGTAATGGCATCTGCTGCATGTTTTATACCCCTGATGACCTGACGTCAAGGAAGAAGTGACAACGTCTGATGCAGAAATCCGAAGACTCCAGTATTCAGGTCGGCTGAGAGCTAGCTGCAGGCAGATAACCCAAATGTGATGACTGCAACAGTGAATGCACTTGAACATCTACATTTATGGTAAATGTACACAACTGTACTTTCTTGGTTGGATGTGTTCGATTAGGAACCAGTTAAATCAACTGTCTACATGCACAAAGTTTTTGTGTTGCTAAATATTTTCACTGAGTCTGAAGGCTACTGAAAGTGATGAAGCCAGATTAAAACAATCACTTCTCTTAGATCTTCGTTTTTTTATTTTTTTGGCGGGGGGGGGGTACTTATTATCCACACCTAGGGAGCCAATTCTGTTGTGTATGATTTCTGCCGCACAATTCTACCAGCTGAACTATACCTCTCAACTGTCCAGAGTTTCACAGGATGAATAGATTTTTGCTACTTATTTTTGGTTTGTTCCTCATAAAATGTGGTTTTCTGGCAAATCATTTAGGATTGAAGTCACTTAATAATGACAGACATTGAGTTTAAGACTTCATACCTTTCAGAAAAATATTCTATCAACTGGCTAAGTTTACACAAGAGCAACTTTTAGTACTATTTGTTCCCCCAATATATTTGGCCTTGTCCAGATTTCTTGCTTTGAGGTTGAGAGGTATGTGCAAATCCTTTTATAGAATTAGGTATATCCAAACCTCTCAAATGTCCCTGATTTTTGCACAAAATGTTCTCCCCCTGCAAAATGGCAATTTTGGAAGAAATGTGGAGGGTTTACAATTAAATAATTGTAATGATCAGAGTTACAAATTACTTGTATTTTAGAAATGCATGTAGATTCTCTTATTTTGTCAGCTGCTCAACTTAACAGTACTAATATTAAAAAAGTGTCCCTTTTTGACAGGTTCCCAGCTGTATTGTGTGGCTATTTTATATTTTGCATCATATTTTTGGTCCATTTTTCATAAAATTGTGGTTTTCTGGCAACTTAGTGGCAAATCATTAAAGATTGAAGTTAGGAATAATGACAGATATTTGAGTTTCAAACTTCATACCCTTCAGAAAATTCATAGTAATGCAAGACCTACTATTCTATTATTTTTATAAGTTTATAAGAGCAATATTTAAAAATTTTCCTTATTTTTGGGCCTTTGTCCCACTTCTGTTTATGGCTTTTTCCAGATTTCTGAGGTTGATAGGTATGACAAATATGCCATGGCCATCATCGTCAGCCAGAGACATTTCAAATTGTGACAAACGTTTTGTACCCCACTCCCCCATGTAGTAACTCTAGATGTGTTCAAGCAAGGCAAGGAGCAGTTATGCACTGTAAGTGTGCAAAGTATCCCCCATCCAAGCTAGACACAAGTACTACAGTGGCTTTTCATCTATCCTTGATTTTGCAGAACGTTCTGGTTTTCTGTCTTGATTTATACTTCTTATTCAGGAAAATGCATGTTGTTGCAGTGCATGTTGCTCTGTGTTTAAGTAGCAATGCTCTAATGACCATCAGATAAGCTTGTCTGGGATGGTAAGATGCAAGTAAGCTTTAATAAGCATACTGGTAAAGAATTATCAACAATGAAAGCCTTTTTGTTGTTGCCATGCAGAGAATATTTACATAGCTGGATAACGTATAAATCTTAGGTATTGAAATGCATATGACAGTATTTGTAATAAATGACAGGATTACAGTATTTTCAGAGTCTCATTACGTTTGTTGGATACTTGCAGTCATTTTTGCAGGCTTTACCCGTAAACTAAACAGAATGCCAATCTATCATGTGTGGTCCATAACTTGTGCAGGAATCCTTTAAGCAATTTATATTGAGCTTGTTTCTTGTTTGCTGTTCATTTTTTACTTTGATCATGTTTTCTTCATGAAACACGTAGATAGTTGTTGTCAGGCAGCAGGTCTTTTTTGGATAAGAAACATTTTTACAAGTGGGGGTAATCAGTATTACAGAGATAGTTACTTTCAGCATGTTACTTGGCAATTTTATAAAGCTGAATATAAATTATAATTAGAACTGCAGTGCAAGGAGTAGTGGTTTGAGTTGAGTGCTGCTTGTTTTTCTTATACTTGATTTTGACTAGCATTCCAGTAATGTATTTAAAAAGTAATTTATTTTTTCATGCCTCACAACCTTTTTGTTTCCATCTAGATACTAAGTAAGCTGTCATGTAGCCAATGCAATGAAATATTTTTTTTTCGTCTCCACTTCATTTTGTCTTGAATGAACTCTCATAATCACGGTTTGGGACTCAGGGCAGCGTATAAAGTCCCAGTTTTGTGGTTTTGAGCACAGTTCTGCCCCTTTCTAGTTGGCCTCACCCCTTCCCATTGGCCCCACCCATTCAGCTGTCTCCTGCAGCCCCCCCCCTTTGATTTGAAGTCACCAGCCGCCACTGAGCTAGACTATGGAATATCTTGGAAAGTAGGTAGTAGGGTCAACATTTCTAGATGTAAGCTTGTTTATAAGGCATCTTTCTGGATCCTGAAGGTGATGTGCTCATCCTTACTAGAGAGAACTTGACACTGCGTTGAGTGTTCTGCCTTGAGAGATGACAATGGGCAGAGAAGAAATGTTCATGTCTCCCACTTTGCATGGTGCATCCTGGTGTTTTAGCAACACAAATCCTCTTGATGATGACAGGAACATATAACGGACTAGCCTGGTCTTAAAAAGTGGCTTGTCAAGGCACTCTAGACTGCCAAGGGTCTGCAAATTTGAAGCTGAAGCCTTCCCTTCAAGGGTTGCACCTTTACTACAACAAGATGGCCTTACCCTGCCAAAGAACAACAGCTGGTCTTGTCAAACCAGGGATTGTTGTTAAGGTCCTAGAAATCATGTAGACATTTAATGTATGGTGGGAGCTCAAATCACAGGTGTGAAACTACACTCTTTGGGAATAAAGCCTGATGTCAGTGGTAGGCTCGGCATAGAGCTCTTCTCATGCACCATCTTCAGCAGGAATGTTGCTCTTTCTACAGGTGTCAGAACACATGACTTTCATCAGCCCTGTGCATGTCTTTTCACAAGATAGCACATAAACAACCCTCACCTACAGTTAAATGGAGCACAGGGCCCCCTCCCTGTTCCATTCATATGGAGTTACAGGACCCAGAGACCATTGTATCCGAGAAGGAATATGATGACTGATCCATCCTCTGTCAGCTTCTCCCCAGCAAACTCCACTCAGTGATGTTGTGAGGCTTTTGAGAACCAGTAATTTTTGGCCTAATGCTTGTCCTATCTCACAGATGAACCCTGCTGAACAGCTAGATAAAACATTGAGGGAAGAGATCATTCCTTCAGTGATATGGTCATCATGGATGTTATCTTGGAATCAGGAGGCACAATTATAGTTCTACAACTAATGGTGGGCAGATGTTCTGTATAAGCCACCAAATAAATACAGAGGGTCCCTCATTCAACAGGGTCAAGTTAACTGTAAAGCGATTTCTTCAGTCCAGTATGTGTCCCATGGTCCACAGAATTTTGTTACACTTCTGCCTGACAAGTAATCAAAAGAACTTGCAGGCTTTATAAAAGAGTTTTTCCTCCAGGGACCCTTGCTAATCGTGGGAGGGGTATATGTGCCCCTATTGGCCAGTGTGTGCTTGCCATAAAGCCCAGAAGCCCTGGGTCAATAAGCTACTGGCCGGCTGGTGTCTAGCTGTCCAGTCTGGGTTACCTGGCATAGCTCTGTTGAGCAAAAGCTGGATGTAAAACCAACCAACCTGCCAAACATGAACTGAGAATCGCTACACTTAATGTAGGTTCACTGACAGGACACAGCTTGGAAGTGGATGACATGATGATATGGAGGAGGTTGGACATCTAACAGACATTCCAACAGATAAGTTGGGAAGGCAGTGCAGCAAATCCACTTGGCTTGGGATCCAGATGCTAATACTCAGGATGGGGACAGGCTAGAAAAAGTGTAGAAATTGCGGTGAGACAGAGGCTTCAGAAGGCAGTGAGGGATATGATCGGAATTGATGATAGACTCATGGCAATCAGACTCCAGTGTAATGATAGGGCAGTATTCATAATCTCAGCCTATGCCCCACAGCAGGGTTGTGATAGTAAGAAAAAGAGTGCATTCAGACAGCAGATGCAGGACCTACTAGATAAAGTAGGGCATTGCAGGACCTACTAGATAAAGCAGGCTAACATGAATTGGTGTTGATAATGGGTGACTTGAAAACACATATCGGGAACAGGATATGAGGACTGCCTGGGTCTACATGGGTGGAGCAACAAGAATAAAGAAGGGGAAGCCATTCTAGACTTCTGTCTGGCAAATGGCTTGATAGTAGCCAACACATGGTTCAGAAAGAGAGACAGTCACAAGATCACCAACAAGGGTAGTCAACATGCAACTCAGGTAGACTTCCTCCTAGTAAGGGAAAGGCACTGGGATAGAATCCATGACTGCAAAGTCATCCCCAGTGAAACAGTTAGCCCACAGCATAAACCATTAGTTGTCACAATTAGCTGCAATCAGTGGTCAGAGAAGGCACTAAGGTCAACAGAGACCACTCTGAAGACCTGGAAGTTAACTGGAGAGAAAGTATAGCAGTTCATGGAATTACTCAGGGCTCTAGCACCCCAAGAAGAAGAGGAAATAGGTGGAGTTGAAGAAAAGTGGCAGTGCCTAAAGACAGCATGTGCTAGGACTACAGAAAAACTATGTGGCCAAGCCAGGTATGGAAATAAGGTACATAAGGAAAGGTGGTGGTGGAATGCAGAAGTCCAGGATGTCATCAAAAGAAAAAAGGAGTGCAGGAAGAAGTGGGAGACGGAAAAGACTGACCAGGCATGGAAGGACTACTGGTTGTCTAACAAATAAGGTAAGAAAGAAGTTGCAATAGCAAAGAATACAGCATCGGAGGCACTGTACCAACTTCTGGAAAGTGACTCAATAAGGGGCACAAAGAAACTATATCAGATTGCAAGGCAAAGACAGAAAGATAAAGAAGATAGTCAGACACCCTTCATAAGGGATGCCAGCAACAACCTGCTCATCTGTCCACAGGACATCAAAGGCAAATTTCCAGCAGCTTTTGAATGAAGAAAACCCCACAGAAGCTGTACTGCCCCAGAAACAGCCTATGATGAGAGAAGAACAGGAGCCCACCCTAGAAGAAGTAAGAACAGCACTAAGGAAAATGAAGTCAGGGAAAGCAGCAGGCTCAGATGGGGTCACAGCAGATATGATAAACATGCTGGGTGAGATAGGGGAGAAATGGCTCCTGAGGCTACTAATAGCAGTGTGGAGAGAAAGGCATATCCCAGATGACTGAAGAATAAGCATACTCATGTCAGTGTACAAGAAAAAGGGGACATCCACAATTGTGGGCAGTACAGAGGTATCAAACTCCTACCACACTGCATGAAAGTTCTGGAGAGGATGATTGATAAATGGATATGCCAAGGAGTAGAATGCAAAATGGGAGATGAGCAGTTTGGATTTAGATTAGGATGCAGCACAATTGACCCAATGTTTGCATTGAGACAGACACTTGAGAAGAAGCTAATGAGCAGTTCAGATTCAGATCAGGGTGTAGCACAATTGACCTGATGTTGGGTGGTCTGATAGTTAAGATGTTTGCCTGACAAACGCAAGGTGCAGGGTTTGAGTCTCACAAGGGATAATTGGCTAGGCTTAAAATGGCTCGCAAGAGCAGTTAGCTTACTACTAATCTATGAACCTATGAGCTGAGACAGATACTTCAGAAGAAGCTATAGATGAGGAGATAGTCCAACTGGGCATTCATAGACTTGGAGAAAGTATATGGCAAGGTCCCAAGAAAGCTGGTCTGGGCAGTACTGCATTGGTCTGAAGTCCCAGAAACATTGGGAGAATTAGTGTAGGCTATGTACAAGGAACCAGTGACTCAACTACTACAGTGCTTGGCCTCACAGAGGGGTTCTCAGTGGGAGTGGGTGTAGACCAGGGTTTAGCTCCGAGCCCACTGCTGTTCATACGGGTGATGGACTACATTAGCAAACAGGTTGGAGGGGACTAATCAACAAAGCTGCTGTATGTACAGGCAAACTCTGAGCTACAACTTCAACAAAGGATAGGAGAATGGAATGCAAATCTGAAGGCACATGGGATGAAAATAAACACAGATAAGACGGTAATGGCAGCAAATTGGGGAAATCAGAAAAAGCTGAGAATAGAGATAGAAGGGAAGATAGTGGAACAGGTAAACAGCTTCAAGTATCTGGGAGGGGTGGTTGAGGAGAAGGGTAGTCTGAATGAAGAGGTCAAAGCTAGAATCAGAGGGGCTGCAGGCAACTGGCATAGAGTATCAGATATAGTCTATGACAGAAGAATGCCAAAGAACCTGAAAAGTAAGGTGTACAAGGCAGTGGTGCGACTAGTACTACTGTATGGTACAGAAACCTGGGCAGTAAAGGCAGAACAGCTGAAGAAGCTAGAGGTGATGGAAAAGTCGTGCCTGACAAAGGTGGTATGATGCACACTGTGGGACATACAAAGAAATGAGGGCATAAGAGCAGAAGCCAAAAGAGCTCCAACTGCAGAAAAGATCAAAGACAACAGATTATGGTGGTCTGGGCTCATGTGTAGAAAAGCAGAAGACAATCTGGGGAGGAAGATTTGGGACAGACAGGAAGAAGGTAAGAGAAAGTGAGGACTTCCAGCAAAGAGGTGGATGGATTGTGTGAAAGAAGATCTGCGACAGTCAGGCATGAGTGTTGAGCAAGGCAGGAGTCTGGCACTGAATCGAGAGAGTTGGAGAAAGTTAACAGGATACCCCGACCCAGTGTAGAAAAAATGGGTAAAAGGGGGCTGACAATGATTTTTTTCATCTGCTACAGTGTAGCTTAAATCACTTGACTATTTTCTATCAAAGTTTTAGTCTTCCTTGGCAGTTAAGGTACTGAAGAAGATTAAAGGTTCCATGCGAATAGCCTGAAAGATGAATCTTAATCAGACATCAACTTCTAAGGTGGCCTTATCTTATCCTACAAAACCTTTGACTGTACTGGCAGTGTGACTCAGACACAAGCTAAATCATTTCTGCAGAAATGGTATGGCTAAGGTTGTTGCCCCATATGGAGGAACTTAAATTTACCATCCTGAATTTTTAGTTTGGAGTGAACTGTTTTACAGGCAATGTTCCATGGACCTGGTCAAAGCCTTCCTGAACAGGAAAAGGCCCACAAAAGTGCCGAGGACCTTTATAGGTTCATAGGTAAGTACCAGGCTAGCTGCCCTTGCAAGCCATTTTAAGCCTAGCCAGTTTCCTTTTTTTGTGTGCTTGAAATAGCCTATCCCATTTGGTTATAGACTGGCCTTACCCATCCCATGGTCAATAATTATATACTACACCTAATGAGAATAACTGGGATCATACCGTAGATAATTTGAGGGGACCCATGTATGGGATAAAGCATTTAGGAACTTCCTCTGTCCATTAAAGGCACAGTGGGCAGTCCTGAGGAAAATTTTCTGTTTCCCCACCCATAGATCTAAGTTGTACTTGAATATGGTCAGTGATGAACTCTGTTTTATGTGGACCGTGAGTCCTTCTCCCACTATAAGTCCCTGTCACTATTCTAAGCCAGGCCAGCAACTAAATCTCAAAGAACATAATCCTACTGATGCTGCCCTGAGGGAGGATTGCTTTCTACATTCAACATGACTTGAAGAAACATCACAAAAAATAAATGGGATGTTGAAGTGGTCACTATTAGGCACATTCTGGAGATCACATGTCCTCTCCCAGAAAAAGCCCCAGTGATCAGCGAGTCTACCTCTCAACAGCTTTTATGACATGTTCAGACTACTACTGAAAAAGGTCAGACAGACTGCCTCACATTTGGAATGGGGGCAGGGATTTTGATTCCTTCTCCTCCTGGTCATTATGTTAGCTGTTTCATCTTGTCTAATTTACATCATATTGACTGTCACCTACACTTCTCCATGTCAGATATACAACCTCTCTGTATAGTTGCCTAACTTCACAATTTACCCTGAAGGGGTTTCCCTTTATAGTTGTGTTCATCCTTTCTATCAAGGTGAATACACGGATATTTTTGGAAGATTGCACATGCAAAAGTGCACATGCTTGGTGCTGACACATGCCACATCTAATGCTGAAGCCTGATGCCCCTACAGTTCAGATCATAATCTCATTGCCTGAATGACAAGTAGAGTAGTACCTCATCCAAGCGCCTGACAAAGACTCTGAAGGCAATGGCACCAAATGTTTTGCAGCAATCCAAAGCCTTCGTGCGCAACTACCCATCCATTTTACCTCAAAGTATACAGCGTGAAAGCACCACCCCCTTGATGCATTGCTTGGCAGATGCCTCTTCCTTCACCCCCAGCCTACCATAGCTGGCACATTCCTCTAACACTGTCCATCATATCACAGACTGTCACTGACACCTAAAATTGCAAACTGGTGTCTAAGCTCCTCCAGATTCAGGGTCTGTAAAAGATTTTACATTTTTGAAAGTAAAAAAATACATATATGATATACTGTAACACAGCAACATTATTTACTGGATGAATGTCCAACACGTAAGGGTAAAGGGCAAAAATAGGAAACTTTGGATATACTAGTATTAAATTATAGGATTCTAGATATCTAGTTAAGATGGGCACTGATCCCTTTAGGCTCAGATCTCTGAGCTTTAGCTATGTATTTATTTACTATTTGTTTGCCAGGTACATGAACTAGTCTACTGACCCTTTTCAGCCACAACCCAAGCTCAAAGAGCAGAAAATACACTATGGTCTTTCAATCAAAAATATACAAAATGAATACACAGCAAAATTCAGAACATAATGAGACTGAGTGCATATCAAGTTAGCGTGTACCGAAAAAAAAGATTTATACAAAATGCAAACTAAGATGTGCATAAAATATAGTGCAATCATATGTATAATATATAAACTATGTACATGTGAAATATTTGCATATAAGTTGCCACATTAAGAAACTGAGAAAAGTTTATTAAATGTATTCTAGTATTCATGAAATAGGATGGCAGGTTACTTAACAATAGTCATGGTAGGAGTTACAGGTAGATTTAGTAAATAAATGGTCTTTAGGAGCATCTTTGAAGCTTTTAACGGTTTCTAGATTTTTTTATGTCTGTAGGCATTGGTTCCAGGTAACAGGTCCCAGTCTAAAGAAAGCTCTCTCACCTACAGCAGTTTTAAATGGAGGGTATACTAGAGTGAAACTGTTGCCCTGTGTACGTACGAGTACATAAGGCTTGTCTTGTAAAGGTAGTTTCATTCTTAAAGGGGCAGCTTTTTGGCACCATGTACATTCGAGTACTTAAAATAAAAGTGACCCTATCAGAAATTAAAGCTATTTGGATTTTTGTTTTTTTGCAAACTGTAATGGTGTATCTGGGGATCTGCTAAAAGAATGGATTTGCAGATTTCATTCACAGCAGTATGTATTCTGTTGAGTACTGTGGGCTGAAACATAATCAGAAAAGGAAAGCCATATTCAAATTTGGATATTAAAATATTTTTAGCAATGGCCCTGCGAGCAGCAGGTGAAAGCAGGCGATGGATGTTGTAACAGGTTTAATTGAGCAAGGACTATGTTACTTACAGAAGCTGTGTGTGTGTGGTAAAGGAAAGGCTAATCATTATGCATTAGGCCTGGTACCTCTTGGCATTAGGTGCTCTGTCACCATTAAGATCTGTTAAAAGAATAGGAGGAAGAGCGAGTAATTTCTTGTCTAAGGGAAAGACCATGACATTGGTTTTCTCGAGGTTAATTAGTTTGTTAGTAGTGCACCAGGTGCATTACTGAGTGAAATTGTCCTGTTACTTGCTTTACAGGTCACAGTGGCTACTAATGGATTCCAGGAGCAGCACATCATCTGCATACATTATTAGTGTAAGATTTGGTAATTCTGGGAGGGGGGGGCTCATTAACAAAAAGAGATAAGAGAAGAGGACCTAGCACAGACCTTTGTGTACACCCATATTACGTTTACCAGCAGAAGAGGATGAGACATTGCTATGGACTTGTAAGTTTCTGTCTTTCTGACAGCTGCAAAACCAGCAGGTAATGTCATCTTCAAAGTTGAGTCTTTTGATATTGTTGAAAAAAATTGCAGTAATATGTCCTTCATTCAGGCTGCAATAAATAGTATCAGTAGCCATTACCAGGGCAGTAATGCCACTGAATGCGTGTAAACCATAATGTGCATCACATAAGAAGTAACAACTGTTAATGTGCTTAACTATTTGTTTGTATAAAACTTTTTCTAATATTTTGGTAATAGAGCACATGGTAGAGTAGATCTATAATCCTTCAGCCCATTAGGAGAAGTGACTTTAGGTAAAGGGATTATAATCGCATGCTTGAATGCTGGTCGGACAGTGCCTGAGTTGATCGAGGTTAATGATATGAGTAAGGGGTTTCACAGTTTTTTTCAACTGCAAGCCTTAGGAAGGTGGGATGAAGATTGCTGGATTACCTTTCAGGCAATGAAGTCAGATGTTAGCCTGTGTCCTTTTAAGTATGGCAAAAGTCATTTGGGAGTATCCAGGGACATCTTTAGTACTTCTGTGTGGAGGATTGTTACTAAACAAGAGACCATATGAAACTGGAACAATTGGCTCCAAGATGGGAATCCAGCAAGAGATTTGCAGTGGCCATTGGAAGGCCTAGTAATGGAAAGTCTGGAATTTGCCAACATGCAGGGATTCTGGTTACAAGACTTTTGTTTGCCAAAAGAAACCCTGTAATGACAGACTGCAATATAAAAACTGACAAGTTTGTATATCCATAGACATTTCTAAAAACTTTTGTAATTCTAGCTTTTATACTTTTGAGACAGACTTTCAGTATCAATAGACTTAATGCTGACAATTGTTTCTCCTCATGGTGCAAACTTTAAAGACTATTAGACTTTTTTGATAATTTGGATTTTATGGTCTGGGTAGACTTTTGATATTTATAAACATGGTGATGAGAACTGGTTCATCTGATGTTTTACGCTTTTCACCTTAAAAGACTACCAGTAAGCAGTGAGAGATGTTGCACCTGTAATAATTATATCTGCTATCACGGTTAAAGGACTGCACCACTTTTATTATTGCAAGCAACCTGTTTTATTTACTTTTGGCAAAATCTGTCCTTTTTTTTTTTTTTTTTTTTTTAACTTGATGTGTTCACTGGCAGAAAATGTAACTACTTTTACTTCTGTGTGCGTATAATTTGTATATATGTATACATGCATTACATTACATTTACTCAATCAAATAGCTATATGGTGAACAGACTGTACTGTGTTAAAACTTCATTTTGTGCATTTATGATCCAGTGCTCCAGATGTTGAAAGGAGGAAGATCAAATGTGGAAAGGAAGTGTGTGTTTTGGATGATAATACCAAAAGTTTCAGATACACAGAATGTTTTGGCATTAGGGTGTTGGAGTGTTTGTACAAGGGTTTCTGCATTAGGTTTCAAGTTAGGGCTAAGTAAGGGGAAAGATTTAATGGTGAGCGTGTCCTTTTCTACATTTGTTGTGTCTGAGTAGATGGTAAATGTATGTGTTTAGGATGCTAATTCCAGAATTTTGGGATGTACCAACAGTTCTGACATTAGGGGTTGGGATTGTGTGCGTGATTTTTTGCAGCTTAGGGTTAGTGTATGCGCTAGGTTATTTTATGTGATGTGTGTCCGAGTGACTTGTATAGTGGTGCTGTTACAGATGGATTTTTCTAAGCTAAGATGTAGTCTTGGGGTCAGGGTTAGCATACATTAATAAGGTGATGAAGAGGGTTGAGTTAGAAAATCAATTCTCTTAGCTGGAGACTAAACATTAAGCTGAGTATTATAACACTAGCCTCAGTATTCTCAACTGTGCCATCTTAATTGTAAAACATGTAGCAATGTCCATGAGTTTGGAAAAGTAAAAAGAAGGCTCCAAGCTTTTTCTACCTTTAGTAAGATCACCTCTTTCCTAGTGCGGTATTCTAGACCATCTTCCGTTTATTGAGAATTCTGCATTTTGCACTTTAATTTCTTTTACATTTCAGTGATTAACTCTGCAGATGTACAGCACAAATCTTTTTCTTTTTTTCTGTCTGAGACTTCCGGCTTTATTTAAACCAGTAGAATTCTGTATTTGTGAATTAAACTCACTAGTATGATACATTATCTCTTTATGCTTCTATTCATCTGAGAAAGGGAATCCTGACCCTGTTTGAGTTTACTTAACTTGGTGTTAAGCTCCTGACAGCTGTCAACAGCCTTACCGATTTTGGTATTTGACAGTTTAACCCACATTTACAGCTGTCAGTACTTGAAATCTACCTGTCAATTTTAGCTACAAAAACCTTACATAGGGGCATTGAACAGTCAGAGAAAATAGATTTTATGTTTCCACTGTACTTTAGGTCAAAGGTTCTTCTCCGTTTAAAACTGTACAATGAATAAGTGGTGAATTGTTAATAGCTTTCTAGCTCTGCAATTCTTAACACTACAAATATCACTGCTTCAATGAAATGTATAGGAATGTAGTCTGCACACTGAAATATGTTTTAATATAAAAGGATGCCCTTTTAACCTATATGCATAGCACTAGCATATGTAATATAATATCTACATAATGTAAAAAACATTTTCTTTAGTGCCAAAATGTTACTATATTATAATTTTCTGTTCATGGCCTAACGTTTTACCTATGGCCAGGTTGTACCTAAAAGGTTTCCTCAGACCAATCCATGTATAGAATACAGTTTTTACACTGCTACTGGCATAATCACTGTAGCCTTGAAAAAGGGCACATTTTTTCTACTAAGGAAATGAGAGAGTTCTTTAAAAGGAATGTGTATATCCAAAGAAGAGACTTAGAAATTCCTGTGGATCACAACCAATTCTGCTGCTTAAATAAACGAGAAATAAAACCAATGCTACTATTTACACTTCTAAACTGGAATGAAAATGCACCCCATTAAACATAGCCCCGAGAAGCCTGTTTATCAGCCATGAATGGAGACCTGCACTTAGGGAATGATGCATACCAATGCTTCAATCCATTTTCTACCAGAACTATGTTAAGGATAAGTCAAAATAATGAACAGAGCAAGGCTTTTGGTGTTACGGGAGGAATGTAACTCATACAGGTAATTCATGCTATCAACAGATACCTCAGGTATCTCTGGTTGCAAACTGTGCAGACAACCATCCCCCCAAGATGTGGAGGTAGAAGGATGTACTATACAAGGCATTTACCTCTCATCATCCAAAAGTTCATATATTACTAAACATTGGGAAAGCATTCAGTCACAAACTGATACAATATTTCTAAATATAAACCGCTAACTGTATTTTGCTTCAGCTGTAATGCCTTTTTGTGGTATCAGTACACAACCAATGAAAATCGTCTGTTATATTTATAACTTATACAACAAAACAGCAAAACGTATCTTAGTAGCAAATCTAGAATGTCTTTCTTTCTTTATGATACAAATGTAAATAAAAAGTTCAGTCTAAATTATAACATTCACAGTCCATGCGGTCCATCTTAAGAGTTTGAAAGGTAGACTTGGGTCATAGACTGTATCACCAAACCAATTATCTACTGATTTTTATAAGCCTCAGTGCAGCCAGTACAGTACTTCTAATGTGTAATGGTGGCATATTCCAAAGTTTCCCAGCCCTTGAGTCAAAGCAGGAACCAAGGACAGGAGACCTGGGCTTTGGTGCAGATACAAATGAGTTATGATTTCTTGTGAAAAAAAATAATACCCAAGGCTGCATGCAGCAAGTCCTACATTCTTGTGACATTTATAAATCTCTTCTTAATTGAAAAAAGTGAAAGATGTTCCAGTCCTTCTCTATATGTCAGATGATTAACTCCAACAATCTGTCTTGCAAATGTTCACTAATGTGTTCAAGTTTCATTATCTGAGAAGAATTAACCATACAGAAAGAGCCGTAATATTCTAAAATAGGTTTAACAGATGCCGTGAAGAATGGAATTTGTATCTTTCCATCCCTACTTTAAAGTCAGTGAAGGATGTCGATTATACCATAACACTTCCTCACTCTACCCTTAAGATGTTCATCATATCTTAAGCAATCACATATTAAGGAATTATCCACCATGACCCCTACATTTCTGACAGTACTTATTTTAATCAGTATGTGATTGTCTAGCAAATATGGGTAATCATTGTTTTTACTACCAAAACAAATCTGTGCATTTTTTAGTATTAAAATGCATACCATTTAGACCTGATCAATGCATAAGTTGATCTAAATAGTTTTGATGCATATCATGGCCCTTGTTGTTTATGACACCATCTACCTAAGTATAATTAGTGGATTTGGTAAACCACGTTTTCTACTTATTTGGGAATCCAGGCATAAACAAACAAAAAAACGAATGGACCCAAAACAGACCCGCAGAGAACACCGACAGTAATAAGATTCAGACCTTACACTTTCTTCCCCTCAGCCAACTGGACACCCATTTCATAACATATGGATTTATGTTAAGTTGTTTCAACATATGTGTATGCCAAATCAAAGGCATTGGCAAAATCAAGGTAAATATCAACTACAATGCCCTCATCTAAAGACATACTGATATTTTGATAGAAACTGATCAAACCTGATCAAACATGTGTGGCCAGATCTAAAACCATGCTTATAGATGTGAATCTCTCTCTCTCCAGTGGTCCTCCTCTAATAAATAAAGAGTGTGCTTAAAATGCTTACACAGCAGGAAAGTTAGACTAATGGTGTTAAAATTATAAACAGAAGAGCCATACTGAGACTTTGGAATTGGAATCCTAAAGGCCTCCTTCCAAATATTGGGGATGTAGCTATTCTTGAGAGAAATGTAAAAATGTGCTACAGAAATGGTAGCATATTAGCTATAATATTTCATAGAAAGCCTGTTCAAGTAATCTGTCCCAGCAGCAGCACTCATTTGAAAAAAAATGCAGCTTTCACAATTACAACTTTTCCAGACTACAAATCCACAGTCACCACACATTATGTCATTTGTTGTAGTTTGGTACATTTCAAAGAAAGCCTTTATGTGGCCAGATATACTTTCTAGGACAATTGATATGCACATAAAAAATGTAATGGTAAAGGATATCATGCCAAATTACCTTTTGCCAGGACGAGTACACATCAGAGATTTTATCATCACTGTCTAATACTCACACCAGTTGGTCTAGGAGAGAAACTTATTTAAGCAATAGTCCCATTAATATGTCAAAAAGGAATGATCTTTTAAAGCAAATCTAAAAAGACCAAAGGAAGAAACAAACAAAAAGCACAACTTTTTTTGCAGGGGGTATGTCCCCCCTGCACCCTCCCTCTCTCCCTCTGCTAATTATGCAATAGTCCACAACTGTGCATGGGTATATCAGAATTTACCCACGGCTGGTATGTTTTGCCTTTCTTAAAAACTGTACTTGTATAAGGGCACTTCAGACTTCTTCTGTGTTGTCTTCTCTATACTTATGTATTGTGCATGCACATGGAACTTATGTTCCAACGCTTGCACAGTACATCAGTGCAGGAGAAGTGAAAGGGAAAATGGACAATCCCTTGTTTTTTTTTTTTTTTTTTTTATTTAACTATTAAAAAAAAACAGATTTACAAGGGACAGCTCAAATATACAAGGAAATCAGGTAGGTTCCTGTTTGTTTAGTTTTGCAGAAAGCACTTGATTTTTCTTAAATTTGCTCCGTCCTTCAGCACATGCAAACTGAAAGTCTCCCCTCTCATTGGTACTTCAGTGGCCAGACTTTTTTATATGCTTTGTTTACAACCTACACTCTGGTTGAGCTGTCCAAACAGCCTACTCATTTTTGCATAGTAATGAGCATTTACTGTATAAATACCAACTCTGACATTTTGCAGTAGTAGGGAAAGAACAAATTCTCAGACCCTGCTCCCAAGCAAAGCAGCCAGCAGGATGAAAACCAAGGAAAAAAGATCGGTCATTTGAGCATTCACTCTTACAGACTGCAACCATTAAAACAGTTGGCCTCTAAGTAATCCATCAATCTGGTGTAGTCTTGTTATGAAATATGCTGAGTAAAGTTTTATTTTTAAATGCTGAATTAAGAAACCAAAGGTATATGCAATTTCAGAATCATCCAGTGAAGGTCCTTATATTAATATTAAAGCCCTGTTTATTTTCTGAAAAGTCATTAACAGCTGGTCTGTTTTCCTGAAACAAGACTTATCCTACTGTGATATGTTAGCTGTGCTGCCCTTTATTTCAGTAATTTGGATATATGACCAGGAGATGAAAGGGCTAGATTGCAACTGCTGCTGAGACCATTTTGGTTATGGCACACTGACAGGTCCTTAGAAATATGTTATATTAAATACAAAACAAGATGACAGTCAAATCAGGACTCCCGCTCTGAAATCCTTCTTAATGAGTTTTCAGCAATTGTCTGCTATAACAACTGATGCCAACTGCATCTCCTAGTTTTAATTATAGTAAAGTTAGCCTCAAAAACATAAAACTCAATTCCCACGCCAAAATTCCTGTGCCTCTGTAGACACAGTACGGGGGACACCAGTTATGAAGGTCTTCCGAGGGATTTGTTGCCATCTATGAAACAGCTGGTTTACAAAGAAAGAGCTTTGGTGTGCACTTTAACATAAAACCCTTCTAAACTACGCTATGATTCAAGTAATATACAGTTTTTACAACTGGAAAGTTCAAGAAGGTTAAACTCTTTGCAGGAGTTCAAGAGGCAAATCTTTTCAATTTCTGTAGGTAAGATATCCTTGTGGTAAGTCCTCTAGCTTCTTTTAGGAAGTTTAGAACTTTAACGGATAAGGACTCACTATTAGCTTTTAAAGTTCTATCCTCTAAGTTAAGAGGTTTAGTGAGTGAAGGTTGGAATGCAGTACTCTAGTCTGCACCTGGGTAAGGACCTATGTAGAGTGCAAAGGTCATGGAAGAAAGGTGAATAGTTTCATAAAAAGAGAGAATTACACCCATCATTGCCAGGCAGGAGTCAGGAGTATAAAATTAGTTCTGGGTTGTTTTACTTTGAAAAGCATGTTTGGAGTAAAAGAAAAGGAATAAAGCAAGGTTTGAGCCAAAGGGACTGAAAATACATCTATTCTCCAAAATGAATGGTGAGACAAGAGTAAACAAAAGGCATGGGTCTGGCTGTTAAAATTTATGGAAAATAGATGGGGCCATTTACTTGCGGAAGGAGTCTTGAAGTTGTTTCTTTGATCCTAGAAGAAGCAACAATGACTGATAGCCAGAGATTAGAAATTCAATTCCATATCAAAAGTGTCACTTGGGCAGATGTGGAAAGATGTGTTTATTCCTTGCTTATTAGCATTCTACATACCTGCATTGTTGTCTGTGTGGATATGAATGTGACTTGGAGGAAGTGATCCCAAAAGGATGCAAGGATCTGAATTCTGTTTTCATCTTCTCACCCGTAAGCAATTGTCATAAAAAATATGTTTTGGTGAGACTAACTGCTTTGTACATAGACACTGACAAAATGCAGTATCCACACAGACACACAAAAAAATCTGTTGTCATCCTATGCTTAGGTACAGATATCCCTTTAGTTAAGTTGATGGGGTTTATACACCAAATACATTCCTTCTATGCAGACAGGGCAAAGGAATAGCAGTCAGTAGGGAATATGTAAGTGGGTTCCAAATACTTGTGAGTGTCCACAGTTAACTTTTCAGGCAGAAGCTTGCACAGGGAGCTAGGAGGACATACCATGATATATGGCTGAGGGCTTACAGGTATTGCTTTTATGGAACTGGAAAGTCTTGCATTACAATCTGAACCTCAAACTATTTTTCTTGGAAGAAAAAGACTATCTAGAAGCCCCAGATAGATCAAGGAAGTTGACATGATCTGGATTGATTTCTTGTAATTTACTATTATCCCAGTGACTACATAAAATAGACTGTCAGACTTGTATGACGCAGTGACAGGTCATTTTATTGGACTACTAGTAATCATGTTGGCACAGAAATGTTGGTATATTTTGTTTCCTGAGATATGCTAACATTGGGCATACATATTCATATGAGACAGTGAAAATCTCGGATGATAGACCTGAAAAACTGAAACTGACAAGTTACCTGAAATGTGAAACATTGTCGGTGTTATGGCAAGTAGGCATACTTTATGTTCAGAGCTGCCATAAATGATCTACCTAGTGTGCAAGGAATGATTTTTTTGCAACAATGTTACCATCCTGAAGTTCTTTGTTTGCACAAAAGTGCTCATGTATGACATGTTCAAACCTCTTAGAACAGGGGTGTCCAACCTTTTTAGTTGCAAGGGCCGCATTGAGTCAACAGAAATAGTCTGGGGGCCGCATGTAAAATATATCATTGCACCCCAGGTATATACAGACTAATGCTATTCTAACCGTTAGATTAGAATGACATCAGTAGCAGAGTCAAAATTAAAGTCAGTTTGTCTTTTGTTTGTGTTGAGGTATATATCATTCATAGAGATGGTAAGATTCTACTCAGTACTGGTTTCACACCCATTTCAGATGCATAATCTGACCTCCATCATGTCCCTCTTCATATGATCCAAGGAGGTGCATCTCAGCTCATGCACTTCTATATGTGCAATAATCTGGATCGCCTTAGTGACATTGTGGATCCTGGCCCTGAGAGCAATGATGTTCTTGCTCACCCTACTAAGTGGAGCATCTCTGACCAGTCCTGCATGCTTATTGCCTGACTCCTTTTGTGGCTATGTTTACTGTAGTGCCAGAATCTGTTTCATAATGATTTAGACATGTTGATGCTGGGCCACATGCAGGAGGTAGAGCGGAGTGTTTAATCTGATGCTTAGATTTAGGAGTTCTAGGAGGCATAGGTAGACCTTTTTAACTACATTAGCATAAGACAATTCTGTGTTTATATTATGTGGGTGGGTAGAAGGATGCCACCAGTTTCATCAGATATTTACTCCTCTCACAGATATAGTACTTTGAGTTAAGTAGGAGATTGTTTGTTCTTTCACTGCCTTTGGTTACCATGTGTTATAAGGCTAGCAGTAGAAAGATCAGTCTGTGTCCCCATGGTGTGATGAGTGTTGTCTTGTGATGAATGTTAACGAGGAAATTGTGAAGGGCAGATGGGAGTAATACTGAGAAGAAGTTTATTGCACAGGAGAAATGCAGGGCAGTGTGTAGGTAAGAGGAATGTGGAAATCTGTTTGTCAGCTGAAGACAGCTCACATCAGTATAGTTCTCACCGACAGTGCAGCTCAGTGGAAGGTGGTTAGATAAAGCAGCAGTAGATAACTCACAGGAGTTAGATTAGAAAAATGTGCCTTCTCAGTACTACAAGAGGTGAGATTCTACTTGCACTCTACCCACTGTGTAAATATAACTACCACTGTGTTGTGCTCAGCACAGCTCTGCAGCACAGGTATTAACCAAGAAAACAAAAGAGGCAATGAAACATAAATAAAATCTGATCATTATTCAACTTAAGTGCAGATGCACAAGATTTTAAAATTCAGCAGTTACTCAAACAGTGAGTGATGCAGACCTCAGCAACCTTTTCAGAAAGTCAATGCTATGCTGAGCTCAGTGCAGTATAACCAAGAAAACAAAATGAAACCATGAAAACAAGTGAAATCTGAAACCAAAGTGTACTAAGCTATGTTGCACCTACTGTAATTAGTTCTACTTTCACTTAAATCAAATCACTGCTTAAATCCAATTTGGCCACTACACCAGGCTAAACAGACTACTCATGGCAGAAAACAAATGCAGATTTACTTAAAGCTGAAAATATAATTTAGAAATATCATAAATAAAAATAGTACTAAATAGCTAGATTAGTAGGCAATTTAAGCACAGACATGAAATAAATTTTTTCTCTGATTATAAGTCCAGCACATTACTGAAAATTGAGTGCATATAATGCAGACCTCAGCTGTCTTTATTCAGATGGATTATTTTTCTGACAGGGTTTATAACGACTTACCTGTTACTGCAGGAGATGTGTAGTGTAGTCAGTGTATGTACACTCAGTTCTTCACAATCCTCTTCCTTCACTTGTTTAAAATGAATGTATCTAGTAGCTGAAAGATGCTGGCATAAAAGAAAACACACGGAAAAAGTTTAATTTGTATTGTCTTAGAATGTTGTCTTTTCTGGGGTCCAGGAGTAAACTGGAACAGAAACTGTGTCCTCTCTCAATAGGAAGAAAGCATGGTATTGCCTTCCTTTTCAAGAAATGACACAGAAATAGCAGAGCATTTTCTGCCTGATGTGTCAGGATATGTAGTACAGAATAAGGGGGGGGGGGAGTATTTTCTAGAAATTGTATTGCATTGTATAACCTCACACTATTTGCAATACAACTGTCTGCTGTTATTTACCACACAGAGGACAGATGTAATGGGAAACTGCCCCTTGTATGGGCTAATGGTGAAGGACAGGTGAATGAAATAACATGCAGTGATATGGAAGACTTTTGTTGGTTATCTACCATTTTCAGCTGAGCCTAAAATAGCTGGGAAATGCTTCTCTATTTTCTACTGATTGTGGCACAAGTTTTTTTTTTTTTTTTTTTTTTATTTTAGGCATTCTGACTTACAAGGACATAACCTTGACTGTAACCAAGACAGCCAAGGTTCAGCTGAAAGACTGAGTTCTGCAAGAGGTGGTTGGTGTTGGGGGCAAAAGGGCAGAGAGGCAATGCCTACTCACCTGTGTAAGGAGAGAAGATTGAGCATGCATGCCCCGGGTGCACACTCCCCATTCTAGGATCCATAGCGGAGACCACAGATAATATGAAAGTGCTTGCTTGCAAGGAGAGTAGGTCCACCTTAGGAGCTCCATTATCATCAGCATGTAAATATAGGACACACTGTCACAAATACTCACTGCATGTCATCCATTGAGCACAAAAGGATATACCAAGCAGAAGTTCAATGGGGGGAGTAGCTATGTTGGTAAACAGTATTACAGGTTTAATAAGGCACTGATAACTTTGGATTATTGTCTGAATAATTGGCTAGAGACTTACTGGAAGTTATAATGGGGTGTTTAGATTTACAGTGGAAGAAGAAGCACAAATTATTGCATGGATTTGGTCTGTTTCATTTAGTTGAATTAAGGAGTTGAAGTGATGAGCAGAGTAGGAGGGGTTTAATTAGTTATATTCCAGTAATCATGGCCACACAGGTAAAAAACGTACTCTCCAAAGCTAAGAATACAGCATCCATGGGACCAGACGACATCCCGGGCTGTGTACTACATGAACTACAAAATGAACTGGGACCTCACCTAATTGTCATGTTTAATCATAGCCTCACCTCAGGCTTCGTGCCCAATGAGTGGTGCACAGCTACAGTTATCCCACTCCACAAGGGGGGATCCACCTTGGATCCCAGGAACTATCGTCCCATCAGTCTGACCAGCCTGATCTGCAAATCCATGGAAAGCATTATCATGTTACTTAAAAACAAAGACATTGGCAAACTTCAAACACTGGACCCCACCCAGTTTGCTTTCGTAAAGGGCCGATCTTGTCTCCTCAACCTGATTGACTTCTTCGAATCAGTCTCCAGAGCCATGGACTAGGGTAAGGCGGGCCACACAGAGTATCTGGACCTCGCCAAGGCCTTCGATACCATCACCCACTCTGGAATCACAGATAAACTTACTAAGCTGGGCATTAATCCCTACGTCAGTCAATAGGTTACCAACTGGCTTACTGACAGAACCCACACTGTAAAAGTAACCGGCTCAAAATCCAGCTCCAGACAAGTGATAAGCAGAGTACCTCAGGGTTCAGTCCTGGGACTGCTCTTGTTTGGCATCTACTTCTCTGAAGTACAGGCCAGCACTAAGGGACTCTAGCTAACAAAGTTCCAGATGACTGTAAACTGGGAGCCATTATTGAATCCCCAAATGATGCAGATATTCTACAAAAGGGCATTACAGAAACAGATGCTTGGTGCCAGGGCCATGGGCTCAAGCTCAATGCCAAGAAATGTATAGTCATCCCCTTTGGGAAAAACCATGTACCCATGAATTACCACATAAGTGGCAGTACACTAAACACCCAACGTGTGACAAGGGAGTTAGGGACACAGGTGGATTGTGGTCTCACCTTCGATAACCACATAGCCTTAACAGTCAGGAAATCCTTCTATGTGGCACACCTCATCACTAAGGGCTTTTCATCCAGAAAAAAGGAGGTCACTGTCCCACTGTACTCATCCCCTCATTAGACCCATTATAGAGTACAATGCCCCGTTTGGTATGTTCCTCACAGGACATCTACAACAACTGGAGAGGCCACAGAAATACCTCACTAAAAGTATCACAGACCTAAATCAGATGCCCTATGCTGACCATCTAAAAAAACTCCAGCTATACTCTGTCGCATATTGCCTACTCAGAGGCGATCTCTGCTTAACATACAAGGCCATGTCAAACCCAGTACTGTTGGACATGCTACACTTAAAGAAATCCCAATTTCTCAGAGCCACATGCTCCAGGGATCTAAACCTGGTCATCACAATGAACAAAACATGCTGGAGGGATAGGTTCCTGACCCAGAGACTCCCCAGACTCTGGAATAGACTGCCCATACATGTCAAGCTGAGCGCTTCTTTGGCCCTCTTCAAAAGGAATCTTGACGATTGGATGGGAGATAGGAAATTTACCCTGGGGATCATGTCAGTCGCCCTGCTAGACAGGGCACCAGGGAAGTAAATATTCTGGGAAGAAATAGCCAGGGAATTGTTATGACTAGGTTTGTATAGGCCCTAGGGCCGATAGCCTAGTACCAACCTATGAACCTATTAAATAATACGGAGGAGAGTGGGAATGGAGGCAAGTAGAGTGAAGCAGCTCAGAGACATCAAAACCCAGTATCAGATGCAAGCAATCAGTGGGAGACTGTTTCAGAATGAAGCAAAGCATAAGTCAAAAGAATTACATTATAAAGCAACACTAAAGAAACCAGTACTTTTATATGAAGTGTCTCGCAAAAAGTATAAAACATTACATGTTAATCAAAAGAAAGAAAGAAAGTAGGAAAATGTTAATATAGCTATCTGGTGGGAGGGAGGAGTAGCATGAACCTGGACATATTAAGAGAACTTAAGCCAAGGTGGTGATTCAAAGCAAGCTACAGGAAAATTGGAAAAAATGAAAACACATCAGAAATGATTTGCCAGGTGGAATGAGGTGAGGGGGACTTAGTAAATAGGTCATTAGAAAGAATGCCACAAACCTGAGTTAAAGTGATAATTTTACCAACTTTTTGACCAATCATTTATAGTTGCTGTCTGAGGATCACACCACGTGTAAACCCATGCAAAAGCTAACAGAGGTAACAAAAAGTACAGAAAGGAAAAAAAGTGAAAGAAGTGGAAATACATCAAAAAAGTGAGAAGACTGAATGGCAGTCGCACAGGATCAACAGTTATCACTGTAGTTTCAAAATGAGCATGAAGAAAGAACCAGTGAAGAGAAAATTAACAGGATGTTCAGGAAAAGTGTTTGAAATCAGTGATATGTTAGAAGTTTATATAAGGGCAAACAATAAAATGGTGGTGCAAGTTAAGGAAGTGATTCCCCACTATCTGGATGACATCACCACGCATCAAAAAGAAAATATTGATCTCAAACCTCAAATGCAAGAACAGGAGATCACTCAGGAAAAGGTCAGGATGATGATGACTGAAATGGAGGATTGATCATGCAGAGATAACCTAAAATTTGCACCTGTAACACAAAAAGTACAGTTGTGTACACTTACCATAAATGTAGATGTTTGAGTGTATTCACTGTTGCAGTCATCACATTTGGGTTATCTACTTGCAGTAGCCCTCAGTCAGCCTGATTATCAAAGTCTTGGGTCCTGCATCGGTTGCTGTCTCATCTTCCATGACGTCAGGTAGTCAGGGGTATAAAGCATGCAGTTGATGCCATTACATCAGTCTTTCTTGCTGTGCGGTGCCCGAAGCAGAAGCAGTTCACAAGTGCAGGTCAGCTGCCTCCTGAAATTTTCATTTTCCAGTTTCAAAACCGAAGTCTTCAACTAAACTAATTACCCCATTGGGGAAACTTTTTCTTGCTCTAAACCGATGTCAGTAAAAGTTAATAATTGTATTTCTTGTGGAAAGCAAATACCTCATAAAGATTTCCATTCGTACTGCATTCCTTGCTTAGGCCCAGACTACGATGTACCTCGCTGTCGGTTTTGTGCCCTATTTAAACAACAAACTATTCGTCGGTTCATTTACGCTTCTAAATATTTTGGTGCTCGGTTCAATTATCCAGAAATGGCTTCGGTAAGCTACCTGACTACCGACATTCCGAAAAAAATGCAAAGATAAAGACAGAGACAGACTGCTTAGGTCCAAGACTTTGATAATCAGGCCGACTGAGGGCTACTGCAAGCAGATAACCCAAATGTGATGACTGCAACAGTGAAACACGAAGAACATCAAAGTCTCATAGGTGTTTACTAGGCAAACGACCACAAGAACTGTTTTAAGCCTAGCCATGCATCCTAAATCTCTAACAAGTTCTGGTACTCTTAATAAGTGTAAGCAGGAGCTTGGAAAGGAAACATTCACAAGCAGGGGGCTGGGAGATGAACCGTTTACAGGCTGCCTGTGTTGATTAGAGATATTTGTGCCAAGGCAGAAATGAATTTCCTGTTCCCCATCCAACTGTCCAAGTTATACTTGAATTGGGTTAGGGAGGAACTCTGATTTACATGGATGAGGAGCCTGTTCCAGAGATGGGGTAGTCTGTGGGAATCATACCTGTCTCTCCAGCAGGTCCTATTTATATCACAGGTGAGCTTTAAGTCTTTTGAAAGGGTAATGCTGGTGCTGTATGTTTTGCTGATATGCAGGAGGTCTATCAGAGTGAGGTCTGACAATGCCCTGTATGCCAGGTATAGATTTCCCTTCAACAGCCTGTAGAAGACAAAATGCAGGGATAGTGCTATGAGGTGGTCTGCATAGGACATTTTATTTATGCCCTGTATTCTTTAATGAGGAACCTCTGTGGACGTTCCATTTGTTGGATATGCCTGGTTAGGTACATACCAAAGGAGGCACTGTATGCACTGCTGAATACAGTGAAACAATGACTTCCTTGGACCTTGATGCCATATGTTTCTTTATAAGATGGGCAGTGTAGAATGATTTCCTCACCACTGTAGACATGCGATGGTCAAAGTGTAGATTACTGTCCTTGTGTGTCCCTAAGTCCCTGACTACTGGGTCAGCTCTAAGGGATGTGTTGTCAATATGATAGTTACCAGGGGTGGATGACTTCCCAAAGGATACTATTATGCATTTCTTGGAATTTAGTTTTAGTCCATGGTTCTGACACCAGTTGTTTGTCTGTCTCTGTCCTTCCTGGAGGACATTTCTGTCAGTGTGGGATTCAATGACATCTCCTAATTTGCAATCATCTAAAAATTTAGTCAGCCAGAGAGCACTGACATTGGCCTTGCCTTCAGAGAAGTAAATGCTAAACCAGAGTGGTCCAAGGACTGATCCCTGAGGGAATCCACTTGTGACTGGCCTCTTTTACAGAGGTTGACTCGCCAATTTTAACTACCTGGGTCCTGTCTGTAAGCCAGTTGGCTATCCACTGGGTGATATATGGGTTTGTACCTACCATCCAGAGTTTGTCAACAATGCCCAAGTGGGGTATTGTGTCAAATGCCTTGGCCAGGTCAAGGTAGGTAGTGTGAACCATTTTGCCCTCATCCATTGCTTTGGTGACGTTCTCAAAGAAGTGCACCAGGTTAAGTAGGCATGACCTGCCCTGGATGAAACCAAATTGGGTTGGGTCTTGTGTCTGGAGGTTTACTATATCATTATTGATCATTTCCATGATAATTCTTTCCATGACTTTGCATACAAGACTAGTGAGGGTTATAGGTCTGTAGTGTCTAGGGCCTGTAGACAGCCCACCTTTGTGCAGAGGGATGACTGCTGCTGTTCTCCATTCATGAGGCACAAAGCCTGTTTGGATGCTACAATTAAATAGTAATTCCAGCGGCCCTGATAGATCACGTTTCATGCCATTTAGAAGGTATATTGGGGTATTGTCTGGGCCCACTGATGCAGTGTTCTTGGCCTTACAGAGAGTATGAAGGAACTGTTCCCTAGTGATAGCAGGGTGTGTCACACTTGGTCATTTCCAGAGGGAAGGTTGAGGGGGAAATGAGGGGCAAAACTGAAGCTGAATTTGTCGACCAGCAGGTTTGCTATATCTTCTTATTCAGTACAGATGGCTCCATTTACAATGAGCTCTGGACACAACTGTGTATTGCCTTTGAGGTTGTGGACATAGCTAAAGAATGCCTTTTTGTTGTTCTTGCCTGGGAGGCCAAATTTACCACAAATCTGGATTTTGGTAGACTTTATTTGTCCTCTGAGTTGTTTAGTTTGATGAGAGTGCTTTTATCCTGCTGGGTGCTGCACCTGCTAATCTTTGCCGTGGTTTTTGTCCTTTAGTTATACAGTCTATTGATTTTGTGATTCCACCAGGGTGGCTTGTTTTTTGAGTTAATTCTGTACTTCTTCCTGGTGGGTACAGCTGCCTCTATGCAGCTATAAACATGCTTATATAGGATTTCTGTGAACACTTCTGCATAGGCAGCAGCGTTCTCAGGGTTTATAGGGGGTTCAACTTTTGCCAGATTATCACTTAATAATACGAAGTTAGGCTTAGAGTAGTTTGTGAATATTCCAGGGTTAGCTGGGGTCCAGGTTTTAGTTTTGCTTCAAATGAAACCATTTCGTGGTCTGACCATACTAGAAAAGACATTATATTAGGAGGTGTGTGGCACTCTCCCACATTAGTGAAGACCAGATCCAGTATGGTTGCACCCCTGGTTGGTGTATTGACAATCTGGTCCAGAGTGTTTGTGTTTAAAGAATCCAGGAATCTCTGTGCCTGCACATTTGGTGTCATACAGGACTCCAGGTTAATAGTAGGGTAATTAAAGTCACTCATGAATATGGTATTGGGTTGGATGGTGAGTATTTACATTACATTTAAATACATGGTATGGGTTAACTTGGTCATACAGGGGGACTTGCAGCTTGCAAGGAACTGGCATTGGATTTTGCCTATGGTAATTTGAACATGGAGCAGTTCAAGTTGTATTGTCCTGTTTGACCAGTCTTGAGGTATATTTATTTTTGTTGTGAATCGAGACACTTCCACATTTAGTCCTTGTCTGTGTAGTAACTTGTCTAAATGTGTGGAAGGCATTATAACCATGCATTGCTGGTGTGGTCTCTATGACTTTAAACCATATCTCAGTGACCCCACAGATGTCAGCATTCTCTAGGATGAGGAGAGCTTCTAGGGAATAGTATTTTTGTTCAGACTTCTAGCGTTGAGCAGTAATACCTTTAGATTTTCTTGGTTTTGATTTGCTATGTTAGAAGTGCTTTCAGTCTGGCACTGCCTAAAAAATGCACTATGGAGGAAGACAATGTTTTAGCTAATATTCACATGACTAGAGGGGAGAGGTACAGAGACAAAGCAGCGTGGTCTTTTGACCATCTCATTCCAAGCTGCAAATATTGCACCCCCTTAAAATGATACCAGAAATTAAGTCAATTATTAAAGTCATTCATCTTTTGTTTGTATTGTGGCATCATCCTTGGAGAAGGTAAAATGCTGCTCAATGCTAGGATCCTACCAGCCTGGGACAAACATTCTGAGAGCTCCATGATATCTCCCTTCATATAGTCTAGGTTGGTACATCTCAGGTCATTTACATCCACATGGACTATGACCGAGTCATATTGGTACTTATGGTCCAATGATCTGCGTGCATGTGTAATGTGACACATCCTAGTCTCTAATAAGCAACTGACCATGACTTTCTTCTTACTTAGCCTGATAAGAAGGACATCAGTGCATCTCATGATGGAATCTCCAATGACCAGAATGTTGGACTGTGTGGTGGCTTGCCTTATGGGCATAGAAGGAGAGGCTCCACTAATTGTGACTGTGTGTGTTTATGTGGATGCTGTTTTGAAAGAGTGCATTCAGAGCTGCTGAGAGTATTTGTTATGTGTACTTTGTCTAGGAGGTCTTTGGGGGTTAGGAAGGATACATTTAAATGCCTCAGCATATGTGGGTCTATATGTCTGCTTTGAATAGTGTGTGATATGTGCAATGTGTATGCTGCTGACAACCTTATTGACATTAGGAACCCTTTTATGTGATAGCCTTGCCTCCAGTGGCATTGTTTAAATACATCTGTCACATACCATATCAGTTTGTTTGGGAATTAACTGTCTGTCAGTAAAATGAGGCAATTTCTACTTTGCCTCAGGATGTCCATATCCCCCCAAGCTGGTAATGGAGACAGTGGGAAAGTTCATATCCATGGCAACAGACCTTTTTTATTGATTAGACAGTCGAAATGAAAATATAAAGCAATGTCAGCAGTATCTGGTTTGCAACTCTGGGGACAGTGCTTCTCACTGCAAAGTTGTTGTCCTGTGTGCTACTAAGTATTTATGAAACTTATTTTGCTTTTACAGGAAACATGTCACTTAAGGTATCTGTGTCTATACAGTGCACTGCTAAACTGTTGAGGGGTAACTATTAAGTAGACCCTGAAAATTTAAGAATTAAATATTTAGACATATATTCTGAAGTTAGAAACAAATTAAGCAGTACTTACTGAAAACAAGGAATTTGCTAGTCAAGAATGATGAAAATGGAGGAGTCGTGTGAATGGTTACTGCCTGACCACTACTAGTGCTGGTCTCACCACAGCTTCACTCTGCTGGGATACAATGCTCCTTTGCTTCTTCTCTCTCCAGTAGCAAAACATTAGCACCAGTCCCAAGATGAGAAGCAGGCTACAGCATGCTTAGTGATCCACAGTATTGTCCCAGATGACGTAAGGGTCTGTAGGATTGTTGTAGTCTTTTCCTTGTAGATGCATTGAATAGCAACCAGACCAAACAGGAATGTCAAGCACAGACACTCACTGCCCAACTAGAAACAGGTCTATATTTCAGCATCGAATGGGCTGTTAACCAAATGCACTTTTATCGACACATATTAAGTGAAATACAAACACCCCGAATGCTGACAAAAGCACATTTTTCCCAGGAGAAAAAATCACTTGGCCATCATCGGGGATTTGCCATTTCCTCCACTATAGTGCAATTTCAGAATTGGTACATTTAGTTAGGGGAGTGTGGGGGGCACAGCCCTCCACATGGGGGTTGTGTGTGTGGCAAAGCCCCCCACTTTGTACGGTCTGAATTTTTTTTTTTGTATTGGCCAAGCGATTCTTTTCACCTGTAAAAAAATTTGCTTTTGTGGCCATTCAGGGTTTATGTATTTTGCTTAATATTTTATTTAACATTTGTTACCAGGAAAGTCTGACTTGGAACAACACCAATTTTTGGTGGAGGCCCAGGGAGAAATGCTCCAGACGCATGTCTTTGTGACATGGGAGGAAACTGGAGCACCCAGAGAAAACCCACATGAACACAGGGAGGGCATGCAGACTACGCACAGATGGCACCCCAGCCGAGAAATGAATCGGAGAACCTCTTGCTGTGAGGCAACAATGCTACTGCTGCACTACTGCGCTGTCCTAATATGTGTCAAGAAAAGGGTGTTCGGTTAACAGCCCATTTGATGCCGTAATATAAATGCTCAGAAACAGTTAGGAATCAATGCACTTTGCTCCTTCTCTCACTAGGAGCAGAATATAAGCACAAATTCCAAGCTGTCACCTATGAAGCAGTTATTAGGCTTTCCAGTGATCAGCAGTCTCCAGGAAATAATGTCCTTGTGGTCCTTCTTTTCCTAATAGAAAACAGAAGCACTCATCCCAAGATGACTACTGAGAGGCAGAATGTGGGGGTCTCCAATAATTAGTGGTCTTGCAATAGATGTCGCAGATTTTAAAGATAAGATGGAAAAAGATGGTTAATATCCTAAGCAGTGCAGTGTGCACTAAGCAATTAGATATGAAAGGGGATAAGTTAAGCTTTAGTTGTCTAAGTAGACAGCCACTAATTTTAAATGAAAAAGATAAATTGAAAGGGGGTGGGCACTTTGTATTCTGGTTCTATGGAATACAGTGTGATGGCCAATAAATTTAAATAGTTGAAGGGGAGTGACTTCAAAAATTAAAATGTTTTGCTTACTCACAACAGCCAATGAAAGGGGAGTGGGAAGGAGATATGTGGTCAAATTAACGCAAGGGGAAGGCAACTAGAAAGACAGTTGAGTTTATGAACATAACAGCACCAACATGGGAGGGTGGGAAAAATTTCTATACGACTCACAAGAGAGACAGCTGTGGTCTCTTTCCTAGTTTTAATATGCAATTAAAAGCAGAATACAAGTAAAACACAGAGTAAAGAAAACAAACCACAACATACAAAACAGACGACAATAAGGTAATACAATATACAAGAAAGCAAAAGCAAACTAACATTTCCCTCAAGGCAAGTTGTAGCAGAGTCTGGGTGAACTTTTCCAGTAAACATGAGGAATCTAACTGCAAAACATGGCCGACTGCATTAGTAAATGGGCAAATATGATAAAGGAAGAGGCAAGGACAGACAGATAAAGAGCTCATACATTTTACAGGCATGGGTCAGTGACCAGGAAAATTCAAAACAGTGTAAGAAACTTCTCTGGGTGGAAGATTTTCATTCCATATATTTTTAGTTAATCACTGTATATTAATCAGATCAGACAATAGTAGTAGAAGTAGCGAACGTAAACTCGTCAAGTCAAAAAGTAATAAAAGAAAATATATAATTCTACAGCATTACTAAGTATTCAAAAGTAATCCAAGCAAGGCAGGCAGTCTGTTTCCAGTCGAAAATCCTTTATTAAGTACACAGACAAGCGATCCAAGTAAAACAAAAATAGAGTAATAATTTCCTCACAAGCTTTCTAAATATATATATACTTTTTATCAGGCATGGGAGTGATAAAATGAAAAATGATAAAAAAAAAAAAATGATGATTAGGGATCTCTTGCCATTATTTTCACAAAATATTGGTAAGGCTTGTGGATCTAAAACTGTTTGACCCTTATAAAACCATCCACCTTTGTGAACTAGTACCACTCCACTACAGCCTATCAACAGGTAAGGAAGATGGGTACATGTGAAGATTGTATTATACATGATTGAAATTTACTCAGGGTTCCTCGATTCTGTGTAGGAAATAGCAATAAGGGAAAATGAGCTTTCAATTTAATTTTTGGCAGCATCATAACATTTTTAGGTATACAAATCTCTTTCAGTTTTTTGTGCAAGCACATTTGCTATGTACTGTAGCAGGGTGATAGTATCACCATTTAATGAAAACATTCCATTCTCAGTTTTTCTAATGTAATTAAAGAATAACTTATTACTGATTTTAAACTCTAAGACTAGGAAGAATTCATGGATAGATCTGAAAAAGATAAGGAAGTCACTGATGTACTTTATTTAATCTACAGTTAATTTTATGACTAGGATATGTGAAAGATAGCTGGTATGTCTTTTCTCTAAGTTATAAGGCCCCATAAATTTGTCTGGATCAGTTAAACAGAAATTATTTTCAATTTCTGTTACACAGTGTGCCTCATAGCAGAAAAGTGCCAGTAGTGAGTTCTGTAGTAGAAAACTAGACATATCATGCACTGTATAACGTTTTATGATACAGTAAAAATCCACAGACCTATGTGCTGATATCTGTATGTCTAGAAGAATATTGCGATTACAATACATTAGAAATCAAGGTAGAAATGTGGCTCAGCAGCAAACTGCCAGAACACCCGTGCTGAAATAAAAAAAAAATGGCTAAAAATGTAACCTATGGATCCAGAAGTTTGATTTATTCCTCCGTGCAAGTGGATTAAATGAAATATCTCAGGATTTTCAGTGTGAAGCAGTCTGGAATGTCACTGAAGGAGGCATAACAATATTAACTCTTTTACTTTCTCTAGTAAAGATAAAGGCAAAATATTAATTCTGGGCGGGGGGGGGTCAGTAATCACTGTCAGAGTAGAAATATTTTTTTCTGGATACTTTTCTCTTCCTGGCTGTTAGAACATCAGGCCACCCAATCAGACACTAGCTCATTCATTTCCTAGGGGTGCAGAGAATCACCCTGCAGATCCCCTTACATTAAATGCCATCTACAAGGGACATTATCCAGACAAACATTAGAGAGTTTGATCTTCACACTTGCATCCCACCATCTCAAATGAAAAACAGCCTGGTAAAAGGCCACATGATTTGTCTCAGACAATGACAAGTTTTGCACTGAGTTGATCAACGCAAGTGATATGTTTAGGGTGAGGAGCTACTCAGATGATCTCCTTGCTGACACCATGGGATACACGTAGGAAGACAGGACATAGAGAATTGTCCCAATTCTCAAAAGCAGTGATGGAGTTGGGGATATGAACCCCTCACAATCAACCAATTTTAAGAGGTTTATGACTTTAATTTACAGCAACAATGTGCATGACATCAAAAAATAATCCATTCTAACTGGAGCAATGTTAAGCATTTTGAAAACACTAGAGAGACATTAGGTACTGCCCAAGGGTTTATTAACAAGAGAGGTGATAACATCAAAAATGTATTGGAATTTAGGACTAAGAGCAGCTTAAAAAAATCTTCACAGAGCTGGGTGGAACCAGGACGTGTTGTCACTGCAAGTTATGTAGTTTTACCAATGACAGTGGGTGTAGTGAAATACTGAAGCATCACGGGTTAGCATTTGGACATGTCAGGGCAAATTGTGAAACTAGAGCAGTCGTACATTTACCTAATTGTTCATTCTGTGATGCCTTCTACACTGGTAAAACTGAACACAGCATAAGGGAAACAATATATGAGCATGTCTAAAATATTAAAAGGTATCAATACATTACGTAAACATGCTAGTTGTTGCAAGATGTTATCCAAGGTCACTTACATAGTGCTGGAAAAAAATAAGATGACTTCTGGCAGGGGAAGTTGAGAAACTGTATTGGAATACTGTGAACTTTACTGTTAGCTCAGACTTACTGCCAGCCATCACCTAGCTCTAAATTAATCTATCTGTATTGCTAGTTTTCTTACAATGAAGGGATAAAGAATATAAATGATTATCTTGATTTTGCAATATTTACTTCTGTTTATCAAAAAAAATGTTAATCATTGTATTTAACGTTCTGTTTGTAGATGTCATGCAATTTCTTATCACATGATTTATAATACGACTTTCATGACATGATAGCTGCACACTTCAAGTGGAGCATCTCTTCAAGTTTTGCTACTTTCTGAAGCCATCTTGGTTTTTTAGACAAAAGCGCTCAAACAAAGCTTCAATAAAATTTCTGGGTGAGGCTACAGTGACACTTTTGTTCTTTGAATTAATTTTTTCAAGTATGCAGCCTTCAAGAAGTTTTAACACAGGCATGGATCGCTATGCCCACACTGTCCCAGAACCTGCCATTTGTATGACTGTCCCTGCCGTCCAGTAAGGATCAGGTCTGGCATTAGTAGCTGCCATGACCATCCAGGGATTACCCTTACTCCCTCCTCATATGGCTTTGCTTATCCCCTACTGCCTCAAAGTCAAGTGCCTGAACCACTAACTTATCCCTAGACAACAGGGGTCATAGTCAGACCTTTTTCTCTGTCTATGTGAACAGACAAGTAGACTATAAAGCCTTTGCCATGTGTTACAGATTCATAGTTTACAAGATTTCACAGTCTTATAGGTGGTATACATTTATAAGTTACTGACCAGAAGAATGGGGCCAAAGACTGTGGATATTATAATCTACATGACTGTCTTATGAAACTGTGTTGTTTGTGGTACACAAAATGAATCTTTGAACAAGTTTTAAAGATAAATGGATGTTGTCCATATCAGCAGATGTGCAAAAATGTGAGCAACTGATATCACTAATCCACAGATAAAACTATTAAATGATGAAAAAAGGTACGTAAATCAAAATGTTAAGTGATGTAATAAGGCAAAGAATGAGAAGCAAATCCAGGATATGCAGTAACTGTAATGGATGCGAAAAATGAAGGCCAAAAAGGAATATATTGTAATGAAGATGGAGGCAGTAAAAATGTTACTTCACTATAATTCAGCCATGCAATAAGGAATGTTACAAGCATGACAGGAAGAGGCACTGACCAGTTCTGACTTCTGCTTACAGAATATGTTCAAGAAAAGTGATACTTTGCAAACCAGTGTAAAAGAAAATTGAAGGGTGTTCAAAATAATATGAATGTTGTTGAAAAGTAACATAAATAAACTGTTTGTTCATACCTTGGAAGGGAAAAGCCTTCGCTCTGTAAAGACCAGAACTGCATCAGAGTCAGGGAAACAAGTAAGAGATGTCTTAGAATGTATTACACACATTAGAACATATGTACAAAGCAAAATGCTGGAAATAAAGACTGATAATTAATGGACAGATTCAGCAATTTAATTTAAATAGTGATACACTGTCATATATTGTCAGAAAATATTCTTATATCTTTGGGTCTTTGTTGGCACTGAGGAAGCCTGAATGTACATTGCTAACCTATTCTGATAATCGTGGAGTACGGTTAGGCCTGAAATTGCTGACATGTGAGTGTAAGTCTTAAAATGTCTGTTTTCTCTGTAAAATAATTGTTGTTAAATAAACAAATTGTATTATTTTATTATATTGGAATTAAAAAAACTTGTGAGAACAGAAAAATAATTCAGTGTGAAAGTAGAGATTGTGTGTTAAAAATCACCATTTGTAGAAAAACATTTACATGGGCAAAGGAACAGCATTGATACCCTGCATGACAATCAGAAATTTTTACAGGCTTAGGAAGCGTGCCACTGGAGCTGCAAATCCTACACTGAGAGTGGACAAGTGCAGGGTGTTGGTCTGAGAGCAGAGCTCTCAGAATAAACACACCCCTGCAAAGTGGAACAAAAGAAATTGTAAATAAATGAGCGAAACCACTCATAGGTGTCCGTATATCTCCACCAACAGTCCCCATGTGTTCAACAGCAACAGTACATTGCAATAAAATGAAGAAACCCTTGTATTTATTTTTTTAAAGCCCCGAGTACAGCTAACCATAGGTGCGCGGGTTTGCCCATCGCTTAGCTACGGTTAAAGCAGCTGAAAAGGCTGAAGAGGATAACAAGGAACATATATGCAATTGAAGCAGCACAGCAATAGTGGAGTGGTTAGAGCATCCACCTAATGAACAGGCATTCCTGGTTCGAGTCCCACTGCAGCACAAATCATTTTCCATGGGAAATCTGTATATGAACATAATTTTACATTGTTTTGCCATATAACCTAAATAACAACATTTAAATGTGAACTGGAGCACTGCATGAAATGCACATGTGAAGTGTTAGTGTCATAATGAATAAGGCACAAGTAAGCAGATCTAAGCACAAGTAAGCAGCGGTAAGCATGTGCAAGTGCATTTGCGCGGGGGTAAGCATTGCCCACACAGAGTAAGCAAAGTAGAAGCTGAGTGTAAGAAACTAGGTTAGCAGTGCTTACTATTGTGCAAACCCGCGCAGACCAGCTTACAACCGCTTTAAAGTGCCTAAACACTCTGGATCCAATGGCCCATGTTCTGCCCAGCAACAAAATAAACTGCCTCTGCAAGGCTCAAACCTAGGACCCTGTACACTATAGTCACAGTAGTTAACCACTAAGCCATCACAGCAATAGATAAATGAGATTAAGACCATACATCCACATGGTTTTAGATATATATACAGCAATATGTGTGTGTATATATGTGTATATATATATATATATATATATATATATGTATATGTGTGTGTCTATGCAGACATATACACACATATATATATATATATATATATATATATACATATATACATTTATATAGATATGTGTGTGTGCGTAGATATACACAGATATATAGCTATGATAGGAAACAGCACACAAGAATGACATATGTTCACAGGCTATGCCAATGGAGTGAGGGGTCCAAGCAAGAATCATGTAACACGTAGCATGACCTCCCCCCCCCCCAGCCGGACAGAGGAAATATACACACAAGCCCACAAACCACCCACAGCTTGTGTGTTACCTAACTCAAGGATCACTTGCATAAAATTTGACCTGGTAGTAACAGCATGCATTTAATTGCTGGAACCTGTGTTCTGAGAGACTGCCTTCCAGACTATCTGCAAATATACAGAGCTGAGTGTATATATATATATATATATATATATATATATATATATATATATATATATATATATATATATATATATATATATATATATATATATATATATATATACATACACATATTTTTTTTTTGGTTATAGAGTTTATTAATTGTTGCTTAGATCTCTGTTGAAACTGTTGTCTCCCTGTTCTAAGAGACTACTTTCCAATCTATCTGCAAATATACAGAGCTGAGTACATTTTTTGGTTTTAGAGTTTGTACTGTTAGTTGTTGCTTAAATGTCTGTTGAAACTGTTTTGTCCCACTCACCTCCCTATTTTTGGTTTGTAGTTTAAATTTGGGGGCTTTTGCAGTTGCCCGCCCCACTGTAGATTTGATCTGGGACACTCCCCCAGTCCCATCTCTTTACCACATTCTACCTAATAAACTCTTTCTGCACTTGCTTTTAGTCCTTTTTAATTTAATTGCATTTTTAAACTGTGTTTGGTCTAATATTGCTACATACTCAAGTGTGCTAGCTTGCACTGCATGTGAATTGTTTTTACTACTGTTTTTGCTACTTTTCTGTATATATATAAAAAAACTGTAAGCCTGTTTCCTACCTTTCCTGTAACTAGTGTTCCAGATACAGATTTGCTGTATCCAGGACTGTATGTAAGCTTCTGAGACCCCCAAGCGTTTCTGTGTTGGAGGAAAGCCTTCTAGCTCATCAATGGGAGTGTTAAGCACTAGGTAACCTGTCTACCACAAAGGGAGTGGTTCCGGCCCAGAAATTATAGTTATTGGCCATTTGGGCAATCTCTTCCATCTCTCTCAACTTTCTGATTTAAAAGCCTGCATTTGCACTTGTTTTTGTCCTGTAACTCATCTAGTGCAGATACAGATTCTTAGTTTTAACACTTAAATTTGCTTATTCGTGCTCAGCAATTGTTCAGAACTTGTAAGCACTAAATAAGCTACTAATCTATGAACCTAAAAATCTATGAATCTATGAACCTAATTACTATAGCACTCAATGTTCCTCATTACCTAGAGGAAAACCGTTTTTGTACTTACTTTTCTCACTTGCTTAGAGAAAAACAGCTCTTGTACTCATTTTCCTCACTTATCTAGAGGAAAATAGTTTTTTATTCAGGCATGTCCAAGGATCAGCTCCCAGTGTTCTCTCCTGTCTATCTGATTAATCTGGGCATCTTGAGGCAATGTAGAAATTGCCTCATGTACACAGACAACCCTCTCCTCCTACCACCCAACACTACACCTTGTGAGAGATGCACTTATCTAACCAAACTGGAGGTAAAGCTCTCCCCAACCGAGACTGAACTTGACAGAGATGAGGAGAAGGTAAACATTTGCACCACACCACACTCATCACATAGTCACCACAAAAATCCACACACAGTAACACAAAAACATTCGCGGAGGCTCTCAATAATAATCTGTCTAAGCAACAGAGACCTCCAAAGCAGAAACGCAAGCAACCTCCATCCCCCAACAAAACCCAAATGACACAGCCCACAGACTCAGTGTGCCCCTCAACCACAGCCAATAAGGCAAAACAATGTACCCAAAACACTAGTCATAGGTGACTCTATAGTCAGGCACACTGATGTCCCACTCACCAGGCTAAACAAGGAGAAGGTTACTGTCAGCTGCCTGTCGGGTGCCAGGATCCACCACATAACACACGCACTCAGGTCACTCCACAACAAGTACCAATATGACACTGTCATTGTCCATGTTGGCGAGAATGACCTGAGACTTACCTCCCTGGACTACATGAAAAGAGACATGGAAGAGCTCTCCGATCTTGTAGCCCAGGCAGGTATGACCCTAGCCCTGAGTAGCATTCTGCCATCACCCAGGATGATACCGCAGTACAAGGACAAAATGACTGACTTCAACAATTGGCTAAGCTTCTGATGTCATTCTAAGGCAATCCAGTATCTGTCTGCTTGGGATGACATGGTCGACAGACCACGAGGCTTTGCCACAGATGACGTGCACCTGTCGCCCCTGGGATTCCAGATACTGGCTAAGGCTCTTGCTGCCCCTATAGTGCCTTTTTTAGGCAAGGTTCAAATAACAAATTCACCACCGTAACAGGAACAGGCAAGCAAAAACTGAGGGTAATGCTACTCAATGCTAGAAGTCTACATCTCAAAATGCACTCACTCGAGGCACTCCTTAAAATGGAGAACATCGATATCTGTGCAGTGACTGAGACCCAGTTCAAGGCTCCAGAGAGCACCCTGCACTACCAGGCTATAACTCATACCACACTTTTCAGCCATGTAACCTGGACCGAAAAACGAAAGGCGGAGGTGTGTCCTGGATCAGCTTATCCACACCCCCACCAGGGGCAGCAATATCCTGGGCCTAGTCATTACCAACATGAGTAACCGGTGTTCCACACCTGAAGTCAACTCCTTGTTGGTCAGATCCGACCATAAGCTAATCACCCTTGATATCCAAATCCCACCCCACCCCCCATTAAGGAAACCACGGTAAAAAATTTCTCCAAAGCCAACTTCATGCTTCTTAAAACAGAAGTGGTGAACTTCATGACACCCATGCAGATAGACAATACAGTTACAACTGCTGAATCCTACACAAATGCTCTCAATAAGCACTAACACGAGTGCATGGATCGTGCTATCCCAAACAGAACCAAGAGGCTATCCTCCAAAAAAAGGAAGCCAATCTGGTGGCCCCCTGTCATAAACAAACTGTACAACAGAAGGAAGAACCTGTTGCAAAAGAGAGTAAAATCCCATGAGTGGAGGTGCTCCCTGGTCAGCCTCAGTAAGAAGCTGAGATTCCTTACAAGATCCTCCAAAGCTAGCTACAAAAACAAAATCACCACTAATTCTAAAACCAGCCACAAAGCATTCTATAGCTATGTCAAGAATCTTGATGGCAACACCCACATCTGCTCTGAGTTACAGCACAAAGGCATGAAAATTACAGAACCAACTGATATTGCCAACATCCTGGCAGATAGGTTCAATGCTAACTTTACCCCCACCACCCCCCACCCCCTAAAGGGCCCATATCTATACAGGAAGAATGCAGAGTCCTTGTAATCACAACTACGCAGGTAAAAGCTGCACTCTCTAAAGCCAAAAACACAGCACCCATGGGGCTGGACAACATCCCAGACTGTGTTTTACATGAGCTTCAGAACGAACTGGCTCCCCACTTAAGCACCTTGTTCAATAATAGCCTCGCATCTGGCTTTGTACCCACTGAATGGCACACAGCAACAGTTTTCCCACTCCACAAAGGGGGAGCCACCACTGATCCTGGGAACTATCGACCTGTTAGCCTGACGAGCCTGGTCTGCAAGGCCATGGAACGTATCATCATGGAACCCATAAACAAAGACATTGGTAACCTCCAAACTCTGGTTCCCACCCAGTTTGGGTTTGTAAAAGGCAGATCATGCCTCTTGAACCCGACTGACTTCTTTGAAGCAGTCACCAAAGCCGTAGATGAGGGTAAGGTCGTTCACACAGCCTATCTTGACCTCACCAAGACTTTCGACACCATCCCCCATTCTGGAATTATAGCTAAACTCACTAAACTAGGTATAAATCCCTACATCACAAGATGGGTTGCTAACTGGCTCACTGACAGAACCCACACTGTAAAAGTTGCAGACTCCAAATCTGACCTCAAAGCAGTGACAAGTGGAGTACCACAGGGATCCATCCTGGGACCTCTCCTGTCTGGTATCTACTTCTCTGAAGTACAGGCTAACACAGAAGGCCTCTGGCTAATGAAGTTCGCAGATGACTGCAAACTAGGAGACATAGTCTAGTCCCCAAATGATGTGGCCATCCTACAGAAGGGCCTCGCTGAGACAGATGCCTAGTGTCAGAGCCATGGCCTCAACCTCAATACCAAAAAGTGCAGTGTCATCCCCTTTGGTAAAAACTCTGTACCCATGAACTACCACATAGGCAGCAATCTACTTAACACCGAATGTGTGATAAGAGACCTTGGGACCCAGGTGGACAGTAGTCTCTCCTTTGATAGTCACATCACCACAGTAGTCAGTAAGTCATCCTACGTGGCACACCTCATCATAAAAGGGTTCTCATCCAGGAAAAAAGAGGTCATTGTTCCCCCTCTACTTGACAATTATTAGACCCATTACAGAGTAGAATGCCCCTTTTGGAATTTACCTCACAAGACATCTGCAGCAGCTGGAAAGGCCACAGAAGTACCTCACAAAGAGGATTACTGGTCTCAAACAAATGCCCTACACTGACCGCCTCAAAAAACTCCAGCTTTACTCTATAGCATATCGCCTACTCCGAGGTAATCTCTGCCTAACATATAAAGCTATGTCAAACCCAGAGCTGTTGGACATGCTACACCTAAATAAATCCCAATCCCTCCAAGTTACATGTTCTAGGAACCTAAACCTTGTCACCACAATAAACAGGACATGCTGGAGGGATAGATTCCTGTCCCAGAGCCTTCCCATACTCTGGAACAGGCTACCCATCTATGTCAAGCAAAGTTCTTCATTAGCATTCTTCAAGAAAAATCTTGATGAGTGGATAGGAAATAGGAAATACACCCCAGGGATCACTTCTATGTCTCTGCTCGATAGTGGAACAGGAAAATAACTTTCTTGGGTGGCGT
>NC_056744.1:925059120-925131620 GCF_019279795.1 Protopterus annectens
AAACATACCCTTATGCAGGAATATGACATCAGGTACACAAATGGATACAGTCATGTACTGCTAGCATGCAACACAAACACTGCCAGTGTAATATCCAACACAGGACCTGTGTGGTGGACACACAACATGATAGGCACACCTCTATCCAGCTAGAGGATAGGCCCACAGTAGTGAGCTATGTAGACAGACTGCAGTCCAAGTTAATCTAGTATGTAAACACACACACACACACACACACACACACACACACCTGTGACACCAGTTCTATGCAAAGCATTACTCCACTATACTCACAGTCTGTCTGTATATCCCGATCCTACTACACATATGTGGCTGCCCTGAGTGTGCAGGTTTTCCTGTAAGAGGTATTGCTACCTGCTGTCTGTAACATTGATGCCCATACACAGGAAGGATGTCCAGTACACAGGGAATGTACAGGGAATACACCCACATGATGTAGGGATTCATAGTGGGTGGTTGCCATGACAGTGGTAACTGGAAGTACTACACATGTGTACGCAGATATATATATATATATATATATATATATATATATATATATATATATGGCTATCTGGATAAGTACATGTCCATATCGTCCCACCTTATGTCCTGGACATGGAGTGTAGCCCTACCCCAGCCCCTATAGTCCCAGTGTAGTAGTGCAAGGGGATGTCTGGTATGTATAGCTGGTATATTAATAGACATTTGCTACTGTCATTGGGACTGTTGTCAAAGACATGGTGTGTGTGGAAGTTGACATCTGCTCATAACATGTGTGCCATAGGCTACCGACATACATACTAAGGTTATCATGGTACAGTACCTGCATATATAGCAGGCTCGACAGCCATGTCACAGCACAGGGTAGGATACACCCGTGTGACAGTACATAACCACAACCAATGTGAACACAGCCACATATGGTACACTAGCATAACAGTACAGTATATGGACTATCTGTCCTACACCATCCTCATATGTGCCACTCACAGAATGACCCTACATATACTTGGCTGCTAAACAGTCTGGTTTGATGGCTGTCTGTGGTATGGGACATGTGTGTGTATGGCCCTTCACGCATGTACCATACAGTGGGGCAGCATGTAAGAACAGATAAAAGGGGAGCTAGAACAATGACATCTACCACAGTCTGTACACAGGCCATAGTACATATTAACAATACACACACTGCCGATATTCACCATCGCTACACAGAGCTCAGTACTGTACAAACATCCACAGAATTTCCAGGGTATGGCATTAAGTGTAACCCCTACTGTGCATGACATGTGTAGCACTCTAATATACAACTGACGTGTTATCAGATATGATGACACTATTTATGGTGTACAGCACATATGCACCACTTCATGCACAACATGTGTACAAAGGTTGACAGAGGTGTGGCTGACAGCACATACACAGGGCCAGTATAGAAATGTTGCTGTGATACCCTCATTAATCTGCCATTGTAATGGGGTTTGTTGCAACATGTGTCCAATGAGGGATATGTAGTCAGTAACTGTCACGGCCTTCACCATCAACAGACTGCAATCCTCACACCACCTTCTGCCTTCCATGGATAGATGCATTGTAGCTAACACATGACACAAAAGGCACAACACTGCCCAGCCTGCAGATGTGGATTCCTGACACACATGGAACTGACAAGGCAGGTATTGCGACATGTACAACAGACAAACACTGTTAATCCAACATTACTCCATATGCAGTATAGCAGCACTTACAGTTCGTAATCAGGTCAGATACATCCCCCTCCTGTTTGTTGACCTCTTCCCACAGTGTATGTTGTTAGTGGTAAACCCCCAACCCATCTGAAATGCTGTTTGCCAAATGACAGTTCTAGCCCCTGCTCACAGTGACAGACAAGGGCCAACTTCACCAGGATGTTCCCAGGTATTGCAGTGAGTTTCCATGCAATTGGCTATGGGAATGTTACCACACCTGTTCCACATGCAATCGGCTAGGGAAGGGCTGTAATTTGAGCAGAGGCAATCAGCTGATCATGAGCATCATGTTAAATACACATGCTGCTGCCTAAACAATGCAGGTGTGGCCCTCCACATCTGCCAGAGAGGGAGTGGGGGAGGAAGACAGAGGTGAATACATGTCAGGGAGGGGTTGGGAGGGTAAAACCGATGCATGTTTGTGTCACACACCTACCAGCACAGGGTATCAAACACTCGACAGCTATGTAGTGCTATCACAGTTCGGTGCTGTTATTGATGCACCACATGGGTTATCTGGTGGGAAGCACTCAGCACATATATGTGATGGTGAGTGACATCTGCAACAGGGATACGACAGATATACAGTAGGTGACGTACATGTGCCTGTCTGCATGAATAGGTGCCAGCATCAGCACAGGCACACACACACAGGGATGCACACACATTAACACACTTGGCAGGGCCAGGAGTGCAACCTGTCACTAGTGGGATTGCCACAACGCATCAATGTGCAGGGAACAGATGCACCACACAGGTGATACGGAGGTCATATGGGCAGTGAGTATGAGGGGGTGTCAGACATAAGGAAGCATGCTTCACTGTGCCCTGGGGGGAGTAGTGCATGTGGATGTGGACATATGCACCATACAACACACACACAAACACACAGGGTCCAGTTCGGACATGCATAGTTGCATGTCTGCATGGGTGTGTGGTGGCCAACAGTGCCAGTAGGCTATACAAGGGTAGGCGATGAGTATACCTTGGCATCAGCCCACATGACAATGGTCTGCATTGTGGCACAGGCTTGTAGCTTCTGCATTTGCCTGCACAGGTGTGTATTGCATCTGTCTTCCAGTCACCTGGGTGACTATTGTGTGTGGATAATGCTGTCCATCACTTGCCATGTATGTGTTCCCTAGTCCATGACTTGGATGGTGTCTAGCATGTGCACACCTCCCACATGCATGCACAGTGGCATGTGGAACTGTACCCGGGATGTCTGGCCCATGCTGTGAACACAGCTTATCATCAGATGTGCCAGTCTTGCCCATGTGTGGCAGGGAGTGGTACTGGGCAACAGATTTACTGTGCACCTACATTGATAGCATGCTAACAGCATTTCCCGATGTCAGTGTCATCTGTCCATATAGGCCATGTTGCCAGGCATGGTATGTCCATTATGAGTCACATGTGAAGGCACAGCAGGGTTGCTAACTGTGATTGGCAGGCCTTGATGTCACATGTATGGGTATGGCTTTGCACCCCAGCCTCTCAGCATTTACATCTGTTATCCCTGTATAGTTGACATTGTGATAAATAGTAGGGCCACCATAAATGAAATTAGCAAAACCCCTCCACATTGCCCACAGGTGTCACAGACTCACAACCACCTCTACAAAGGATATGAGTTACAAACACACACACACACACACACACACACACACACACACACACACACACACCTGTCATGTCTGGGAGTAGAACCCCTACCTAACTAGTTTACTGCACTACAGCACTACGCAGTTATATTATGCGCCACTGCTATTACTGAAGTACATCTTCCGCAAAGGTGTATTTCACAATTAATGACATCAGCAGGCCTACCAAAGTAGGGCATTTGTAATGTACTGCCAGTGAGTAGCCTATAATACATTGCTCCATACATGGACACTGAGATACACACATCACATCAGGTACTGGCATGGATGGAGATGGGACACTACCACCGTTCTAAATCAAACTACAGCAGTACGCAGTTACAAAACGTGCTACGGTGATTACTGGGCTATCAATTTCTGAGAGGTGTACTTCTAGGTGAGTGACATCAGCAGCCTTGGCAAAGTAGAGTATTTGTATTGTATGCAGTGCGAGTAGCCTAAAAAGCATTGCTCTCTACCCAGTCAGACACACACACACACACACACACACACACGCAGACTCACAAACACACACAGTTGCCAGGGCTGGGGTTCAAATACCTACCTAACCAGTTTATCACACTACAGCATTACACAGTTACAGGATGTGCTACGGCAATTACTGGGCTATCACATTCCCAGAGGTGTACTTCTAGGTGAGTGACATCAGCAGCCTTGGCAAAGAAGAGTATTTGTATTGTATGGAGTGTGAGTAGCCTAAAAAGAATTGCTTTCTACCCAGTCAGACACACACACACACACACACACACACACACACACACACACACAGACTCACACACAAACACACACAGTTGCCAGGGCTGGGGTTCAAACACCTACCTAACTAGTTTATCACACTACAGTAGTACGCAGTTACAGGATGCTCTACAGCAATATAAAATGGTTTTTAAATGTTTTTTATTAATTGTGTAGATGTTGATTAAAACATCTTGTAATGTCTATGTATATTCTTGCAACATACAAATATATGGAATTTTTTATTACAAAGTAACTAAAAAGTTAGAATGTTTGATGTGAAACATCAAAAGGTTTTTTATAAATTTATAAATTAAATAACTGAAGCATCAAATGGCCAGCCAATCACAGAGAGTGTAAATGTATAAAATGGTTTTAGAACGGTTATTAGATGATTCTGATGAAGTCTCCATGGAGAGATGAAAGCGCTTAATCTGTGCTCAATTTTATGTTTTTACTTTAATTAAAGTGTCCATTTACAAATTCTGGATTTATTTTTTGGAATATCAGTGTAACGGACTCAACAGTACGATATATTTGTAGAAGACAGCCTTTATTGTTCTGGAATTGCACCCTGTGTATTTCTGGTGGTGAATTTTCTTATTTTTTGGTTACTGGGTATGTAATCCATCCTGACTGGTATGTGTGGCTCTTAGGGACACCCCTGTCGCTCTGGCCATTTCCTGCAGTGGGTTTTGTCACCCTGTGTAGTACTGGCTACTATAGTGACTCCAGTATGTGTTAAAGATCTCATGCTGCCACTATAGGTGTCTACTCTCTGCTGCCTTGTCATCCGGCCACCCAATTCCCTTGCATGTTCACATCCATACAATATCTACAGGTAAAACACATTCTACTCCATTTGGCAATTAGTAGGTTGATTGACTTACCTTGAGGGTGTGCCGGAGTTGAGGATGGTGATGGAGGGCTAAGCTAGGAGCAATCCTGAGACACAGGTCTCCAATCCACTTACAGTATGCCTGACACCCCACCATGATGCCTATAACCTAGTTTTGCACCCAGCTATTTATACTCTTACACTCTTGGGACCTGCCTCACACCCTGGGAAAATCTGGGATTCACTAACCTTCCCCTCATTTGCATAAGATTGCCTGCTAATGCATAGTTACATGTCCCACACTGTGCCTCCCCCCTTAGCAACCATTACTCACTGGCCAGGTTATCTTCTGCCTGCCATTGACTTTCATTGCAGAATACTGATTTTAGTTAGCATGCTTATTTTAGGTTTATTTTATTATCCCCCCCGATCCCATTTGCGCATCGCTGCCCTATACTTAACCAGGTGAGCTCGGCGAAAAGAAAATTAAAAGTTGTTTATTTATTTATTTTTTTCAGAGTTTGCAATGCCAATGGCCTTCTGCTTGGACATTGACATGCTTCCTCAATGATATGCAGCCTGCTGTAATAACTCCGTTTTGTAGACTGCAGAACTGTCATTTCTGCACACTGCACTTTTCCTGCACGGACAGCTTCCAACTTCCTGGATCACATATTACCCTCATTTGCATGGTTTACACCTGCAAATGAGGGTAATTTGAATACAGGAGCTCAGTCCGTGCAGCATTAGCCTAAGAGCTCACGTGCATGTCCCGGGAGCTCGTTCTTGGATCGCACGTCAGCCATATTGCCAAAAATAGCTCTTAAACTAATCCTGTACGCTATAAAGGGCTTCATAAAACCAGGGGAAAGTATGATATAGAGGCACTGATTTATACTCATAGAAAAGTACCTCTACGGCTTAGAAGTTAACTAGAAAATAAGCTAAAAGAATGCAAAGCCTGTCACTAAGAAGCAATAAGAGTAAAAGAATATATGAATAGTATGGTCATTATTGTGAATAAAGACAGTACATGCATTTACATTCCGGAAGATCAGAACAGAATGATAACAAAGAACATTACCAATTGCTTGCAGTTAAAGAAGTGGTTTCAGGAATGTCACATGCTGTTTTTTTAGTACTGTATGCAAGCCAGGTTTTGCCACTTGAAACCAGATCAAGAAAGCTCCAAACTATGCACATTTACATAAGCCATTATTAAGGTACACGTTTTAAGTGTGCATTTGGTATTTCATTCAGCTGGAGAGGTATCAGTTGTCTAAATTATTAAAGGCTTGGAAAGTTTAAAATTATTAATGTATTATTATGGTATCAGACAAAAGAATATCAATGACAAGAGATGCAACTGCAAATTAGATTAATAATGCAGACATCAATAAAATAAAATAAAGTTAAATCTGCGACCTTGAACAGAAAAAAGTAAAATCTTCTTCTGCTGGAATATCCCATTTACAAAATTTCCAAAGAAGCACACCACGTGCACAACCAGCCATACATTTTAACAACTTAGGGCAAGAAATCTGGACAAAGCCATAAATAACAGGGGGGCAAAGGCCCAAAAATATGGACAATTTTTAAATATTGCTCTTAGAAACTTAGAAAGTTGAAAGAACAGGTTTTACACTAGAGTGATTTTACTGAAGGGTATGAAGTCCAAAACTCAAATGTCTGTCAATAATTTGCCAGAAAACCAAAATATTTGAAAAATGGACCAAATATATGAGGCAAAAATCTGGACATTCTGCAAAAATCTGTACAGTTGAGAGGCATGCAACCAGCCACTTTTTTATCGAAGCTCTCAAGATGAAACAAAAGCAGTATTTCCATATTTCACTAGTCGTTCAACCACCCTAATTTTAATACTGTCTACACTTCATCTCTGAAGTGATCATTGTATGTACAATTTTCCCCTAGTCTCCACATCTTTTACCCTGCCTCTTATCATTCTTTCACATCTATTCACCTCTTCTCTCTGTTTTTTTTTTATTCATATTATATCTCTCACCTTCTGTTTTTCTCCCCTTACCTCTACATTTATCTCTCACTGTTTTAGGAGCCTATTGTAGATGCTAATATACATCACAAAACTGTCTGCTGTTACTTTCAACTAGGGTGTAATACTGTTGCTTTTATACTTCATACCATTTGTTACTTGGTTATGTATCTTGTATCTATGTCAATTAATCTTGTAATTATTTTACTCTAATGAATACCAGAGACAAAATGTGGAAAATGTGGGTAAAAACTAAGTTCCCAACCCATTTACAAAAATATAAAGAACTCAGAAATCTGGCAAAAAAACACATTAACAAGAACAAAAATAACTTTTTATTTTAACCCCCCCCCCACTGTCCAAAGGTCAGACCCCAAAAAATTCTGGAACTCCATTAAACAAATCTTGCATCCTGGAAACCTTTCTTCTCCCAACCCCTGCCCAAACAATACTCCAGAAGAAACAGCTACCATATTCAATACCTTTATTTATTTATTTATTTATTTATTTATTGCAGTTGGTTATTGTTTTACACCCAGGAGCCACAAGGAACCCAACCTCACCGTTTTGGATGGAAAGGGAGAAAAAAATCAAAAATTAACATTCTATTCATATAAAACATTCAAAAACAACATTTTTATAAAAGAAAGAAAAAAAAAAAAAAAAGAAAAAAAAAAAATTACTAATAAAACACACAATACAAATTTATTATTTTTTATAATATCCATTTAATAAAGAGTAGTTTGGATAGAAGGAAAAAAAAAATTAAGGAAGAGGAGGTTCAGAGTTCAGAATGAATGAAGTGGAAGAAAGAAGAAGATAGGGCTTATCTAATAACTTCTGTAGAATCTGGGTAGAATAAGATGAGGCAGAGCAATGGCGGATGAGAGAAGAATACCTATTTTATTGAATCCATATCAAAGATGATAAACACCTTCTCCTCCACTACCAACATAGATAACTCTCCCAAAACCTCTTCTTCTCCAAATTCTCTCTCTCTTAAATCAGTACCTACTAACTAAATCAAATCCTTACTCACTAAACTTAAACTCTGCTCCTCCTCGGCTGACATCTGCCTCACTATTTCCTGCAAGTAGCTGCAGAGTCTATTGCTATTCCTGCATCTATCCTAATAAATCTCTCTATCTCAGAATCAAAAGTATCTTCTGTCTGGAAAGAATTCTACACCAAGGGATGGAACTCTACTGACATTTCAAACTTCAAACCTATTGCAATCCTCTCTCCACTATCAAAAATACTGGAAAAATGCATACATAAGCAGATAATGCAATACCTACTACAGGAATCCTTGCTCACACCCACCCAGCATGGCTTTGGCCCTAAGCACAGCACTTTGACTGCCCTAATAACCTTCACTAACACTATCTCACAGGCCAGGGATAATAATAAACTTGTTTCTTGCATATTCCTGTACCTCTCCAAAGCCTTCGATACAGTCTCTCACCCTCTCCTACTATCCAAACTGTCTAACCCCAACTTCTGTATTTCTACTATTATCTGGTTTACCAGCTATCTCACTGACTGCCTGCAATGTGCGAAATGGCTCTCTACTCCCCCCCTCTACCACTGAAAATGGGTGTCCCCTAAGGATCCATCCTAGGCTCATTACTTTTAATATCTTCAGTAATCATCTACATACCTCCTGTCCTATGTCATCCCTTATTCAATATGCAGATGATTCTACAGTCATCACCACTGCAGATTTTCCCAATGACTTTCTCTGCTACTCAAGCATCTTTCAACTCAGTAGACTCCTGGCTCTGTGACAACCAGCTAATACTTAACGCCAAAACAACAAAACTCCTACTCTCTCTTCCTAAAAACCTCATCTACCTTAAATCAACCTTCTCGTACTCTCCCTTAATATCACATCCATCATTGTTGAAACTAGCACAAAACTACTCGCAGTAACAATAGATGACCAATTTAAATTAGACTTGCATATAAATAACTGTATTAAAAACACACCAAAAAGTGGGCCTTCTCTATCGAAACAAAAGGTTTCTTACAAATAAAGCAAGAGTTACCCTCTCTCATTCATACCTACTACCCAGTCTATTGTATAGCTGTCAATTTCTCACTAATCTCAACTCCACACTTCTAGCAAAACTGGAATCCACCTATAACAAGGTTGCATGATTCACTGCCCAACAAGCTTATAAATCTCACCACTGTCTCTCACTAAGATACTTAAACTGGCTTGAACTGCCCCACTCACTCCTTCACTCCCAACTGCAGATAATCCATACAATTCTATACCAGCAATCCTTCTGTCCTAGCCTATCCTCTTTAATCTCTCAATACTCTCCTACCAGGTCCTTATGTAGCTCTGACCAAAACCTATTACAAATATACAAAGCTAAAACTAAATTTGGATGAAATCTCTATAGCTCCAATCCTTCTACAGCATAGAATAAACTGCCATTAGAAATCAGGTATCTTACACAAACTAATCAATTCAAAACTGCAACCAAAGAATACCTACAAGCACACTGGTCCGTCCTTGTCATCTTCCTCCATAAACTACATTCAGTCCACTTCCTAAACTCTACCTTACTATTCACTATCGGTATGTTCTCTTTTACCTCCGATGATGAACTATAACCTCAGCACACTATTTACCTTTACATCTACAGATCTCATTTCCTCTTCTGATCTCAATTATTTATTATAAACATCTACTGATTCTAATACTTATTGCTGCTTTTTATGAATTATTGTCTTATATTGTTTAATGCTTACATTTCAAATCAATGAAGCTTCTTAACTAATTACATCTGTATTAACTAATATACTTTCTATGTAATACTGTGAAATTCTAATGCTTTTACTGACCTGTATACTGTGGAGCTTTTCTCCCCGGGCCTCCACTGAAAAAGGGCTATTCAGCTCAGTCAGACCATCCCTGTCAACAAATGTAAAATTTAAAATAAATAATACTGTGGAGCTTTTAAGGGGTCTTGCATGATCTAGTTGGACTATTCTGTTAAACTAATGCAATCAATCAATAAAATAAATAATTAAGTATTAATACTGGTAAGCCATTCATACCACCTCTAACCCACAATATTTTACTCTGGGCACTTTAGGCCCATTACATTCACAGAAATTTACATTAAATGTAATTAACATCTTCCTCAACAGTTATCTCATCTTACAAAGAATGGATTACAATCTACTCGGTAACTATTTTTTTTTAAACACCTTTATTGAATTATCACTTGTGACATAGGCAAATTTATATTTATACAAAAATAATCAAATTTTATTAAGAAATGAACACCAAACAAACATTAAACTTCACATATATTGCTATATAACATATAACTTAAGCAATAATATGTAAATTATTAAATTCTTGTCCCCTTTTTTAAACAAGACACATCTTTATTACACCATCACTTGCGACATAAGCAAACATACGTTTACATAAATCAAAACAAACCACACAGATGCAATCCAAGTCACAAGCATTTTATATCACAAACCATACTGACACACATAAAGTTGCAAATATTATTCATCACTTACAATAAACCCAATCATTTTAAGTCAAACATTACATAGCTCATTTAAGTTCTGCCTTCTTTTAAACCTCATTTCTCCCATGTATGTATTAGTTAAGGACCAACTGTTAAAGCAGACATACCGATCATCAATGGCATAATCATAGAAAAACTCAAAGAGGAAGTTGCTGGGCTGTTTCTATATCTTTCCATAGCATTTGACACCATAAGTCATGCTGCCTAATATACAGATATAGGTTCTGAGGTTCACATTTCCCATCCCTTAAATGGTTAAATAATTATGCATCACACAGAAAATACCATCTACAGTGCGGATGATGACTATCCAGGTACTACACGGCTGATATCTGAGTTGATTGGCTTCTGCTACATACCTACAATCAACTGCATTAATAGCTGAGTTACGTACAAACTTGCAGTGTTAAAGATTGTACTGCATTTTATTTTATTTTTCTGTGTATTTAATTGTTTCATTGGTCTGTGTCTCTCTGTTATTTATTTTTCTATTTAATTGTTTAATAGAATACTGTGGTCTCTCTCTGTCTCTGCAGTTAGTTTCCCACCCACCCTCCCTGTTCTTGTTTTGGTTCTGGTATTAATCTTGGTGGCTTTGAAATTATCCACCCTTCCTGTAAATTAGTGTTTGAACACTTCTCTTGGGTCTATCTCATTTGCTCAATCAATCAAGTACAGTGAGATCATATTTTGACTTCAGACACTCTTACCAGTCCCATCTGTTCAGATCTATCCCAGCTCTATTCCAGTCTAGTGTCACTAGCTCATTCTACCTAATACAGAGAGAACATCTGTGAAGGGCAAGCCACTTAGGTCCTTAATTTTGAATTATCTTCTGTCTCTCCTTTTTCCCTTTCCACTTTCCAAAAAAAAAAAATTTCTAAGCTTGTTTCCTGCCTTTCCTGTAACTAGTTTAGTCCAGATACAGATTTGCTGTAACCAGGATTGTGTGTAAGCTTCTGAGCCCCCAAAGCCTTTCTGTGTTGGAGGGAAGCCTTCTAGCTTATCAGTGGGAGTGGTAAGCACTAGGTAGCCTATCTACCCCAAGATCCAGGTACAGAGTCTTAGTTTTAGCACTTGAATTTGCTTATTCATACTCAGCACTTGTTCAGAAATTGTTGTTAGCACTAAATAAGCTACAAAGTACTACAGCACTCAACCTTCCTCTTTACCTAGAGGAAAACAGTTTTGTACTTAATTTCCTCACTTGCTTAGAGAAAAACAGTTCATATACTCACTTTCCTCACTTGTCTAGAGGAAAGTAGTTTTTTTTATTCAGACATGTCCAAGGGACAACTCCCAGTGCCCTCTTTTGTCTGTCTGTTGAATCTGGGCATCTTGAGGCAATGTAGCAATTGCCTCAGGTACACAGGCAACCCTCTCCTCCTACCACCCAACACCACAACCTGTGAGAGATGCACTTATCTTGCCAAACTGGAGGTAAAGCTCTCTCCAACCAAGCCTGAACTTGACAATCAAGAGAAGGTAAACACTTGCACCACACCACACTCATCACATAGTCCCACTAAACCTACACCACCAAAATCCACACATAGAAACACAAAAACATTCGCAGAGGCTCTCAATAATAATCTGCTCAAGCAACAGAGACCTCCAATGCAGAAACGCATGCAACCTCCACCCCCCCAACACAACCCAAATGGCACATAGCCAACAGACCCAGTGTGCCAATAAACCACAGCACATAAGGCAAACCAACGTATCCAACACACTATTCATAGGTGACTCTATAGTCAGGCACACTGATGTCCCACTCACCAGGCTAAACAACGAGAAGGTTACTGTCAGCTGCCTGTCAGGTGCCAGGATCTGCTACATAACCCACGCACTCAGGTCACTCCACAACAAGTACAAATATGACTCTGTTATTGTCCAGGTTGGTGTGAACGACCTGAGATGTACCTCCCTGGACTACATGAAGAGAGACATGGAAGAGCTCTCTAATTTGTAGCCCAGGCAGGTATGACCCTAGCCCTGAGTAGCATCCTGCCATCGCCCAGAATGATACCGCAGTACAAGGACAAAATGATTGACTTCGACAATTGGCTAAGCTTCTGGTGTCATTCTAAGGGGTTCCAGTATCTGTCTGCCTGGGACAACATGGTTGACAGACCATGATGCTTTGCCAGAGATGGCCTGCACCTGTTGCCCCTGGGATTCCAGATACTGGCTAAGGCTCTTGCTGGCCCTATAGTGCCTTTTTTAGGCAAGGTTCAAATGACAAATTTACCACCATAACAGGAACAGGCAAGCAAAAACTGAAGGTAATGCTACTCAATGCTAGAAGTCTAAATCTCAAAATGCACTCACTCGAGGCACTCCTTAAAATGGAGAACATCGATATCTGTGCAGTGACTGAAACCTGGTTCAAGGCTCTAGAGAGCACCCCTGCATTACCAGGCTATAACTTTTACCACACTTTTCAGCCATCTAACCTGCAGAAGAACACCAAAGGCGGAGGTGTGTCTATATTCATTAAGGATATCCACACCTCCAGGCTAGTTGCGCAGCATAATGTATCCGAGGTTATCCAAGTGCAACTAACTCTGGGCAAAACTGCAAATCAAATTGCAGCCTGATACAGATCCCCCACTATGCCCCAGGATTTCCACTCCTGTTTTCTTGATATACTGGAAAATATTAGGGTTCAACCAATCACCCTAATAATGGGCGATTTCAACTACCCTTCCATTAACTGGGAAAACTACTCATGTGCCAAATCCTTCACTTAACGCTTTCTGGAATTCATAAATTCCAATGCCCTGGATCAACTTATCCACACCCCCACCAGGGGCAAAAATATCCTAGACCTAGTCATTACCAACATGAATGATCGGTGTTCCACACCTGAAATCAACTCCTCGCTGGTCAGATCTGACCATAAGCTAATCACCCTAGATATCCACATCCCGCTCCCCCACCTACCATTAAGGAAACCACAGTAAAAATGGTCTCCAAAGCCAACTTCATGCTTCTTAAGACAGAAGTGGCGAGCTTCATGACACTCATGCAGATGGACAATACAGTTACGACTGCTGAATCCTACACAAATGCACTCTATAAACACTTACACAAGTGCATAGATCATGCTATCCCAAACAGAACCAAGATGCTATCCTCCAAAGAAAGGAAGCCAATCTGGTGGTCCCCTGCGATAAACAAACTGTAAAACAGAAGGAAGAAACTGTTGCAAAATCAAGTAAAATCCCATGAGTGGAGGAGCTCCCTGGTCAGCCTCAGTAAGAAGCTGAGATCCCTTATAAGATCCTCCAAAGCTAGCTATGAAAACAAAACTGCCACTGATTCTAAGGGCAACCACAAAGCATTCTATTGCTATGTCAAGAATCTCAATGGCAACAATTAGATCTGCTCTGAGTTACAGCAGAACAGCATGAAAAATACAGAACCAACTGATATTGTCAACATCCTGGCAGATAGGTTCAGAGCTAACTTTACCCCCCTCTCACCCCTAAAGGGCTCTTATCTATACAGGAAGAATGCAGAGTCCCTGTAATCACATCTATGCAGGTAAAAGATGCACTCTCATAAACCAAAAACACAACATCCATGGGACCGGACAACATCCCAGGCTGTGTTTTACATGAACTTCAGAACGAACTGGCTCCCCACCTAAGCACCATGTTCAATCATAGTCTCATGTCAGCCTTTGTGCCCACTGAATGGAGCACAGCAACAGTTATCCCACTCCACAAAGGGGGAGCCATCACTGATCCTGGGAACTATCGCCCTATTAGTCTGACGAGCCTGGTCTGCAAGGCCATGGAACATATTATCATGGAACTCATAAACAAAGATATTGGTAACCTCTGGACCCCACCCATTTCAGGATTTGTGAAAGGCAGATCATGCCTTCTGAACCTGAACGACTTCTTTGAGGCAGTCACCAAAGCCGTAGACGAGGGTAAGGTGGTTCACACAGCCTATCTTGACCTTGCCAAGACTTTCGACACCATACCCCATATAGGAATTATAGCTGAACTCACAAAACTAGGTATAAATCAAATCCCTTCATCACAAGATGGGTTGCCAACTGGCTCACTGACAGAACCCACACTGTAAAAGTTGCAGACTCCAAAACTGACCTCAAACCAGTGACAAGTGGAGTACCACAGGGTTCAGTCCTGGGACCTCTCCTGTTTGGTATCTACTTCTCTGAAGTATAGGCTAACACAGAAGGCCTCTGGCTAATGAAGTTCACAAATGACTGCAAACTAGGAGCCATAGTCAAGTCCCCAAATGATGTGGACATCGTACAGAAGGGCCTCACTGACATCCTACAGAAGGGCCTCACTGAGACAGATGCCTGGTATCAGAGGCTTGGCCTCAAGCTCAATGCCAAAAAGTGCATTGTCATCCCCTTTGGTAAAAATTCTGTACCCATGAACTACCACATAAACGACAGTCTACTTAATGCCGAATGTGTGATAAGAGACCTTGGGACCCAGGTGGACAGTAGTTCCTCCTTTGATAATCACATTTCCACAGTAGTCAGGAAATCCTTCTATGCGGTACACCTCATCACAAACGAGTTCTCATCCAGGAAAAAAAGAGGTCATTGTTCCCCTCTACTCAACACTCATTAGACCCATTATAAAGTACAATGCCCCTTTTGGAATGTACCTCAAAAGACATCTGCAGCAGCTGGAAAGGCCACAGAAGTACCTCAAAAAGAGGATTACTGGCCTCAAACAGATGCCCTACACTGACCGTCTCAAAAAACTCCAGCTTTACTCTGTAGCATATCGCCTACTCTGAGGAGATCTCTGCCTAACATATAAAGCTATGTTAAACCCAGAGCTGCTGGGCATGCTACACCTTAAGAAATCCCAATCCCACTGAGCTACATGCTCTAGGGACCTAAACCTTGTCACCACAATAAACAGGACATGCTGGAGGGATAGATTCCTGTCCCAGAGACTTCCTATACTCTGGAACAAGCTACCCATCTATGTCAAGCAAAGTTCCTCATTAGCACTCAAAGAAAAATCTTGATGAGTGGATGGGAAATAGGAAATACATCCCGGGGATCACTTCTGTGGCTCTGCTCAACAGGGGCACAGGAAATTAACTTTCTTGGGTGACGTAAGAAAGGGAACCTTGTTGGCTATGCTTACTTAGGCCCTTGGGCGGATAGCCTAGTACCTACCTATGAGGGCATTCTGAGAGGCTCTATTTTAGGGTCCTTACTATTCAACCTTTTATATGACCCCCCTATGAAAAAGTATTACAGAGCACTACAATTCATCCTATATGCTGATGATAGCGCATACTGTTTGTGCTGAGGACACATTACTCTGTTCAGCTAGAAACCATGCAATAGCTGAAGATGAAAAATAATCATGCTTCCAAGAACTAGAAATATATCTCCAAAGGCTAAATGACTGTCTCAAAAACTAATATAGTGCTTCTCTGCTAATAACTACATATGCTCACTTTACCCAATCAATGCATTATCATGTAGCACAATCCATTTCACTAGCAAAATCAAATACCTAGGTTATATGCTAGATGATACATTCCTCTTAGAAGATTAAATACATACAAATGTCAAACACAGCACTACACTAAAGTCTGTAAGATGCTTCCTGACAGCTGTTTTAGTAAAAAAAAAAAACGTATCACAATGTCTACATGCACCATGCTGTTCTATGGCAGTGTGGTACACTGGTTTAACAAATTCCCTAATTGACAAACCAGAACAGCTGTACCATGCAGCAACATTAACCATTAGAACAGTTTTAAGGTCCAGTCACTCTAGTCCGTCACAAAATGCATCCTTCTTGCTGTTCTAAAATATTCTGCACTACTACTTTCCTTTGCAAAGCCCAGAGATACTTTCATTTAAAATCAAAACACGAAATCCCAAACTCACTCAGCACTACAAACATAAGAAAGACTTTTGATTACCTAAGATAATACTAATCCAAACTGACAGATCAAATAACTTACAGGGATATAAAATATTCAGAAACTGTGCCAAATATAGAATAAATCACCGGACTCTATTATAAAACACAAGAACAGTTGGTTTCGAAATAGTTTATAAAATGAACTAAATGTACATTTTGTCTTTTTCATTTTTTTCCTCATGCTAACCAATCAACCCCTCCCCCCGATCATTCTCATTCACTTTGTTCTCCTGTATGAGCAACATTTGCTGAGTGCAATTCAGAGGTGAGAGATAACATACAGGCAGCCAGGAAGACTGTCTGTGCGCTGGTCAGCATCCAGCAACTGAGGGCATATGTTATGTCTGTTAACTAACTCCTTGGTGCTGATATGAGCACATGAATCAACTCAGGGATTCCCCGTGCCTCTCAGCCTTATGCATGCATTGATAACCAAGAAAGGAAGGAATGCAATGAAACTGCCAGAGTATGCAAATTTATTCCAAGCAAGGGCCGTCTTGAGCAAGATACAGCTGTATTCCAGAGCTGCTCATTTATACATGTTCTGGTGAAGTCTCTTGGTGGGATGAAAACACAACCTATTTTGTGTTTGCCTGGAATAAATGTATGTCCTGGGAGTGTGGCTGCAGTCATTCATTTTTGGTTATCTGTGCTATTTGCTACTGTGGAGGTGATTTACTGTTTTATGCATACATATCCTATGTTATGAAGCAGCATGGGCTACCACACTGACTTAGGTGGCTATAGATCACATCCTGAAGCAGCATGGGCTACCACACTGACTTAGGTGGCTATAGATCAAACCCTGAAGCAGCATCGGCTACCACACTGACTTAGGTGGCTATAAATCACATCCTGAAGCAGCATGGGCTACCACACTGACTTAGGTGGCTATAGATCACATCCTGAAGCAGCATGGGCTACCACACTGACTTAGGTGGCTATAGATCACATCCTGAAGCAGCATGGGCTACCACACTGACTTAGGTGGCTATAGATCACATCCTGAAGCAGCATGGGCTACCACACTGACTTAGGTGGCTATAGATCACATCCTGAAACAGCATGGGCTACCACACTGACTTAGGTGGCTATAAATCACATCCTGAAGCAGCATGGGCTACCATACTGACTTAGGTGGCTATAGATCACATCCTGCCTGCTGTAACTTGCTGCTCTGAACAGGGCTCTTCTTAACTTGGGAGATCATTTAGTCAGCTCGGAATCACCTCCCTCCCTCCCAGAATGGGCTCACACATCCTCCCCTGCCAGCTTCAGCAATCATCAAGCCACTATTTGAACTTGTGTTGCTGGGCTGTAGTAAGGGTTCTATCTCCATGCCACGAAATTGGCTTGAACTAAATCCCATTTAATTAGCCCATCAGAATGTTGGAGATAACCCCTTTCTAATACCACTTTTACCAGTATGAAGAGATGCAAACTGCAGAAAACACTTGATCACTTCATTCATGTGTAATTATTACATTGTCTGTGTGTGTGTCTGTGTCTATAATTCTTTACTGAAATACCCGACTGCTAGGCAAAGCCTAAACAGTGAACTACATATGACATCTAAAAGATTTTAGATTAATTATTGTAAACTATTGTTCTAATCACTCCTCTGTACAATGCAATATCTGTAACCACTGCCAATGTATTCTAATCAAATTATATATATATATATATATATATATATATATATATATATATATATATATATATAAAATGATACTTCAAGCTTTCTTTCTCCTTGCCTGCAACGAAAATGATTTGAAACACAGTGGAAGCTCCAGTATTCATAGCATAACATACATACATAAATAAAATAAATTATCTCAGAGCATGATGTCTGTAAGAAAACCATTAAGGTAAGATGCAGCCTGGGAATGCTAAGAAAAGATGGAGTTTGAAATATTAACAAAACTAGTCATAGATGATTCACCACTGAAGTGTTATGACATGAATAAGCCAGTTGTGCTCCATGCAGAGATGAGGGGCATGGTATAGTAACTGTGATCCTACAAGCATACTGAGCAGTTGTATTACAGTTAAGAGCATTTAAAGATGCATGAAAGATGTTTAAGCAGAAAAGGAACAGTAGTGCACTGATGTGAAAACAAATCTATACATCCATCTACAGCAAAGAAGTGCAAATGGAAACACACTACAAATCCATGTACAAAACATCTCTAAGCTTAAACAAAATGTTATTTACTCCAAAGTAGCAGCATCATATTAGGCATAGCAGATCCTCTGTGTGGTGTACATTTACCTGAGAAGCATGAAGATATGTCTCCAAAAGAACTGTAGCTTAGTTGTGTAAATTACAGGTATCAATAACAGATAAATAAAATAATCTCAGACATATACTGATGCTACATTAGAAACCAACCTTCTAAAAATATTACAATAAAAGAATAACGTGAGCAAAAAAAAAAAGAAATTCAGTTTTATTTTACTTTCAGAAAAGAAATATGTTGTGCTCAAGATACACTACTCAAAGCTGATAAAATAATAATTCCCAATTCAGATGAGAAAACAAATGTTTGAGAGGATAGACAAGTGACATCTGGGGATAGTAAAGTACAAGAAAGAGAATGAAATAGAATATTCAACCCAGAACAATTACCATCTGCAATGCTTACCATAACAGGAATCTAAAGTAAGTGGTATTACTATATTCAATTCCACACTAACATAATGTCAAGTGGTAGAGTTTTTTTTCAGCTGAATGAAACCATGCATCTTGTATGTGTGCATTATTATTACAAGTTCCCTGAAATACTCAAACTGAAAGATACAAGTACAAGTGGGATTAGTGCATTAAAGTCTAAGTTTAAGAAGGAAGATACTGTACCTGATATTCTCATATCTGGTTCACAATACAAAATTCAGGAATTTCTGTGCTTCAAGTGATCACCACCAGTCCAATCGATTATTTAAATACAGAGAACTAACCAAGTAGTAAATCTCATGAGAAAGAGCTGCAGCAAAGGTTATGAGAATTGTATCCTTGCAGTTTTGGAATATGGGATGTCACAACTCTGATTTCCACTCAATATATAATTCATGTATATAATATTGCGTTTTTCACTCACTCTATATTAATGTCATTTACCTGTTGCTTTTACTCCTGAAAGCCAGCTACAGTATTCACTTTGTAGAGAATATATATATATATATATATATATATATATATATATATATATATATATATATATATGTACTGCGTTCTGTCATTCATTCTGTATATAATGGCATGCATCTTCTGTGTAACTGCTGTGTTTTCCAGAGGCTGAGACTGAAATGGGTTCAATGAGATCAGTGCCCAGTTAACAAATTCAAAATAAAAAAAAAAAATAAAATACAGCTAAGGGCTCAGTGTGTAGACGGCTTAACTGTTGATAGGCAGAAGATGGAAAAGCAGATTACCTAGTTCAAGTATATTGCTGATATCTGACGATCAATGAAGCATGAAGGAAGCACTAAAAAACAAATAATCTAAAATATAAAAAACTGCTGTGATGGAAACTGCAGAGAACTACTAAATTTACAGGTTGAAGGCAAAGTAAGAATCCAAAAGTCATGTGAAAATTCAAAAGCCTGAAGCTGCATTTGTTTTAAAAATAACAATCAAAGATCCTATGCCATTCATCAGGAAAGTGGTAAGCTGCAAGAAAGCTATGACAGGCATCTATACAAGAAACAAACACATTGAAGCCAAAGGTGTATAAAGATAAAAACACCACAGAAGAGTCAAATTAATTTTCCAGCAAGAAAATAGCATTCACTCCATAAATTAATATATTGTGCAGCAAGAACTGCCACAAAAGCAAGACCAGCTGTCCAGTTTAAACAGCCCTGTAACTTCACCAGGTAAGATATGCTGTTATAAAATATCAGTAAGTTGACTGTTCAAGAGCTGAAAATGATTTTAAGGACTGAAAACATTGTTATCAAAATGTGTCTTAAATATGTAAAAAAAAATCATACTTCATATTTTAATGTAAATGGCTTGTAACATGCTCAGTACAATGAAGTCTAAGTATTTTAAAGTAATTAAAGCAATTAATGTAATGCAATATATGCTAGCTTTACTGATTATCATGTCATCTAGTACACAGAAATTCTAAGAAAATCTCCATCTGTGTTACAGAATTCCTGAAATTCAGACATTTAGTTCTTGTATTTTATTATAAACTCAAAAGCCCTGGATCAACTGGTCAACACCCCCACCAGAGGTGACAACATATTGGACCTGGTCATCACCAACATGGGCGACCAGTGTTCCACACCGGAGGTCAACCCCTCGCTGGTTAGATCTGACCATAAACTAATCACACTCTGGATATCCACATTCTGCAACCAACCCCTGGTCAAAGAAACCCCCATGAAAAACCTTTCAAAAGCAAACTTCACGTTACTTAAGACCAAGGTGGGAAGTTTCAAAGCCCTCATGCTAAAAGATAACACTGTCCAAGCTGCAAAATTCTTTACTAATGCACTCTACAGATACCTACAAGAATGCATGGATCATGCTAGCCCAAATAAAATCAACACTCACTCCTCCAAGAAAAGGAAACCAGTCTGGTGGACCCCTGCCATAAACAAGCTATACAATACAAGGAGGAAACTAGTACAGAAAAGAGTAAAATCCCAAGAAGAGAAGACATTCCTGATCAGTATCAGCAAGAAACTACGTTCCCTCATAAAATCATCCAAGGCTAGCTTCGAAAGAAAAATAGCCATGGACTCCAAAGATAACCACATTCTTTAGCTATGTCAAGAATCTAAGTAGCAATTCTCAGATCTGCTTGGAGTTAGTGCAGAATGGCATAAAATACACTGAAACGACCAATATAGCCAACATCCTGGCAAACAGGTTCAGTGCAAACTTTACCCCCCTTTCACCCCCAAAAGGACCCATAACTATACCAGAAGAATGTATTGCCCCTGAAATCACAGACAGGTTAAAACAGCCCTCTCCAAAGCCAAAAACACAGCATCAATGGGACCTGACGGTGTACCAGGCTGTGTCCTACATGAGCTCAAAGATTAACTAACCCCTTACCTAAACACACTGTTTAAACTCAGCCTCTCCACAGGCTATGTGCCCACAGAGTGGTGCACAGCAATAGTTATTCCGCTCCACAAAGGTGGAGCCACAAGAGACCCCAGGAACTATCACCCTATAAGCCTGACTAGCTTGGTCAGCAAAGCTATGGAGCGCATCATCATGGATCTCATTAACAGAGAGATTGGGAACCTCCAAACACTGGACCCTACCCAGTTCGGCTTTAAGTCCTAAACCTGGTAGACGTCTTTGAGACAATTACCAAGGCTATAGACGAGGGAAAGGTGGTCCACACAGCCTACCTAGACCTTGCAAAGGCCTTCAACACCATCCCCCACTTAGGTATTATAGACAAGCTCACCAGCCTCAACACAAACCCCTTCATTATGAGACAGCTGCCAACTGGCTCATGGACAGAACCCACATGGTACGAGTTGCGGGAGCTAGGTCTAACTCTAAACCAGTTACAAGTGGCATTCCCCATGGCTCAGTTCTAGGACCCCTTCTGTTTGGCGTATACTTCTCAGAGGTAGGCAAGCACAGGAGGACTATGGCTGACCAAGTTTGCACACGACTGCAAACTACGGCCTATAACTGACTCTCTGGCTGACACAGACATCCTCTAAAAGAGTCTCACTGAGAAAGATACCCGGTGTCAAAACCATGGCCTCAAGCTAAATGCTAGAAAGTGCATAGTTCATAGGTAGGTACTAGAGTATCGGCCCAACGGCCTATGTAAGCCTAGCCAACAAGGTTTCCTGGCTTACGCCACCCAAGAAAGTTATTTTCCTGTGCCACTGTCGAGCAGAGACACAGAAGTGATCCCCAGGGTGTATTTCCTAATACCCATCTACCCATCAAGATTTTTCTTGAAGAGTGCTAATGAAGAACTTTGCTTGACATAGATGGGCAGCCTGTTCCAGAGTATGAGAAGTCTCTGGGACAGGAATGTATCCCTCCAGCATGTCCTGTTTATTGTGGTGACAAGGTTTAGGTCCCTAGAGTGTGTAGCTCGGAGGGATTGGGATTTCTTTAGGTGTAGCATGTCCAACATCTCTGGGTTTGACATAACTTTATATGTTAGGCAGAGATGACCTCAGAGTAGGCGATATGCGACGGAGGAAAGCTGGAGTTTTTTGAGGCGGTCAGTGTTGGGCATTTGTTTGAGGCCAGTAATCCTCTTTGTGAGGTACTTCGGTGGCCTTTCCAGCTGCTGCAGATGTCTTGTGAGGTACATTCCAAAATGGGTGTTGTACTCTACAATGGGTCAAATGAGTGTCGAGTAGAGGGGAACAATGTCCTCTTTTTTTCCTGGATGAGAACCCTTTTATGATGAGGTGTGCCATTTAGAAGGACTTACTGACTACTGTGGCGATGTGACTATCAAAGGAGAAACTACTGTCCACCTGGGTCCCAAGGTCTCATCACACATTCTGTGTTAAGTAGATTGCTGCCTATGTAGTAGTTCATGGGTACAGAGTTTTTACCAAAGGGGATGACAATGCACTTTTTGTTATTGAGCTTGAGGCCATGGCTCTGACACCAGGCATCTGTCTCAGCGAGGCCCTTCTGTAGGATGTCCACATCATTTGGGGACTTGACTATGGCTCCTAGTTTGCAGTCATCTATGAACTTCGTTAGCTAGAGGACTTCTGTGTTAGCCTGTACTTCAGAGAAGTAGATACCAAACAGGAGTGGTCCCAGGACAGAACCCTGTAGTACTCCACTTGTCACTGCTTTGAGGTCAGATTTGGAGTCTGCAACTTTTACAGTGTGGGTTCCGTCAGTGAGCCAGTTGGCAACCCATCTTGTGACGTAGGGATTTATACCTAGTTTAGTGAGTTTAGCTATAATTTCAGAATGGGGGATGGTGTTGAAAGCCTTGGCGAGGTCAAGATAAGCTGTGTGAACCACCTTACCCTCATCTACGGCTTTGGTGACTGCCTCAAAGAAGTCGATCAGGTTCAGGAGGCATGATCTGCCTTTCACAAACCTGAATTGGGTGGGATCCAGAGTTTGGAGGTTACCAATGTCTTTGTTTATGAGTTCCATGATGATATGTACCATGGCCTTGCAAACCAGACTCGTCAGGCTAATAGGTCGATAGTTCCTGGGATCAGGGGTGGCTCCCCCTTTGTGGAGTGAATGGCACACAGCTTGATGCGAGGCTATTATTGAACATGGTGCTTAAGTGGGGAGCCAGTTCGTTCTGAAGTTCATGTAAAATGCAGCCTGGGATGTTGTCCGGTACAATGGATGCTGTGTTTTTGGTTTTAGAGAGTGCAGCTTTTACCTGCATAGTTGTGATTACAGGGACTCTGCATTCTTCCTGTATAGATATGGGCCCTTTAGGGGGTGAGGGGGCGGTAAAGTTTGCACTGAACCTATCGGCCAGGACGTTGGCAATATCAATTGGTTCAGTAATTTTTGTGCCTTTGTGCTGTAACTCAGAGCAGATCTGGGTACTGCCATCGAGATTCTTGACATAGCTATAGAATGCTTTGTGATTGCCCTTAGAATTAGTGGCGATTTTGTTTTCATAGCTAGCATTGGAGGATCTTATAAGGGATCTCAGCTTCTTACTGAGGCTGACCAGGGAGCTCTTCCACTCATGGGATTTTACTCTCTTTTGCAACAGTTTCTTCCTTCTGTTGTACAGTTTGTTTATGGCAGGGGACCACCAGATTGGCTTCCTTTTTTTTTGGAGGATAGCATGATCCATGCACTCGTGTAAGTGCTTATAGAGTGCATTTGTGTAGACTTTAGCAGTTGTAACTGTATTGTCCATCTGCATGGGTGTCATGAAGTTCACCACTTCTGTCTTAAGAAGCATGAAGTTGGCTTTGGAGAAAATTTTACCGTGGATTCCTTAATGGGGGTGGGGGTGGGATGCGGATATCAAGGGTGATTAGCTTATGGTCGGATCGGACCAACAAGGAGTTGACTTCGGGTGTGGAATACCGGTCACTCATATTGGTAATGACTAGGTCTAGGATATTGTTGCCTCTGGTGGGGGGTGTGGATATGTTGATCCAGGGCATTGGAGTTTATGAATTTCAGAAAGCGTTGAGCTAAGGAATTGGTACACGACTAGTTTTCCCAGTTAATGACGTGGTAGTTGAAGTCATCCATTATTAGGGTCTTTGGATGAACCCTAATATTTTCCAGTACATCAAGAAAAGAGGAGTGAGAATCCTGGGGCATCGTGGGGGATCTGTAGCAAGCTACAATTTGGATTGCAGTTTTGCCCAGAGTTAGTTGCAGTTGGATAACCTCAGATGCATTATACTGAGCAAGTAGCCTGGAGGTGGGGATATCCTTAATGAATATGGACACACCTACACATTTGGTGTTTCAGTCCAGGTTACATGGCCGAAAAGTGTGGTATGAGTTATAGCCTGGTAGTGCAGGGATGCTCTCTGGAGCCTTGAACCAGGTCTCAGTCACTGCACAGATATCGATGTTCTCCATTTTAAGGAGTGCCTCGAGTGAGTGCATTTTGAGATTTAAACTTCTAGCTTTGAGTAGCATTACCCTCAGTTTTTGCTTGCCTGTTCCTGTTACGGTGGTGAATTTGTTAATTGAACCTTGCTTAAAAAAGGCACTATAGGGACAGCAAGAGCCTTAGCCAGTATCCAGAATCCCAGGGGCGACAGGTGCAGGCTACCTGTTACAAAACATCACGGTCTGTCGACCACGTCATCCCAAGTAGACAGATACTGGATCCCCTTAGAATGACACCAGAAGCTTAGCCAATTGTTGAAGTCAATCATTTTGTCCTTGTACTGCGGTATCATTCAGGGCGAAGGAAGAATGCTACTCAGGGCTGGGGTCATACCTGCCTGGGCTACAAGATCGGAGAGCTCTTCCATGTCTCTTTTCATGTAGTCCAGGGAGGTACGTCTCAGGTCATTCACACGAACATGGACAATGACAGAATCATATTTGTACTTGTGGAGTGACCTGAGTGCATGGGTTATGTGGCAGATCCTGGCACCCAGCAGGCAGCTGACAGTAACCTTCTCCTTATTTAGCCTGGTGAGTGGGACATCAGTGTGCCTGACTACAGAGTCACCTATGACTAGTGTGTTGGGTAAGTCGTTTTGCCTTATTGGCTGTGGTTGAGTGGCACACTGAGTCTGTGGGCTATGTGTCATTTGGGTTGTGTTGGGGGATGGAGGTTGCTTGCGTTTCTGCTTTGGAGGCCTCTGTTGCTTAGACAGATTATTATTGAGAGCCTCTGCAAATGTTTTTGTGTTACTATATGTGGATTTTGATGGTGTAGATTTAGTGAGACTATGTGATGTGTGGTGCAAATGTTTACTTTCTCCTCATGACTGTCAAGTTCAGTCTTGGTTGGAGAGAGCTTTAACTCCAGTTTGGCTAGATAAGTGCATCTCTCACAGGGTGTAGTGTTGGGTGGTAGGAGGAGAGAGTTGTCTGTGTACATGAGGCAATTTCTACATTGCCTCAAGATGCCCAGATTCATCGGATAGCCAGGAGAGAACACTGGGAGCTGACCCTTGGACATGCCTGAATAAAAAACTATTTTCCTCTAGATAAGTGAGGAAAGTGAGTACATGAGCTGTTTTTCTCTAAGCAAGTGAGAAAAGTAACTACAAAAACTGTTTTCCTCTAGGTAATCAGGAAGATTGAGTGCTATAGTAATTAGTAGCTTATTTAGTGCTTACAAGTTCTGAACAAGTGCTGAGCATGAACAAGCAAATTTAAGTGCTAAAACTAAGAATCTGTATCTGCACTAGATGAGTTACAGGACAGAAACAAGTGCAAATGCAGGCTTTCAAATCAGAAAGTTGAGAGAGTCATCCCCTTTGAAAAAAACAAAGTACCCACAAACTACCAAATAGGTGGTAGCCCCCTCAATATGGAAGACGTAATAAGGGATCTGGGGACCCAAGTAAATAGGAACCTCTCCTTTGATAATCACATTGCCAAAGTGGTTAGAAAAGTCTTCTGTGACCCACCTAATCACAAAAGGGTTTGCATCCAGATCGAAAGAAGTCACTGGGCCCCTCTACACATCACTCATCAGACCCATCACAGAGTACAATGCCCCATTTGGGATGCATCTTACAAGACACCTGCAACAACTGGAAAGACCACAGAAGTACCTCAACAAGAGGATCACTGGCCTCAAGCTGATGCCCTATGCAGCTAGACTGAAGAAACTCCAGCTGTACTTGATTGCATACCACCTACTCAGAGGTGATCTCTGCCTGACATACAAGGCAATGTCCATCCCAGAATTGATGGACATGCTCCACCTAAAGAAAACCTTATCCTCTCGAGCCACATGCTCCAGGGATCTAAATCTCACCACAATAATAAACTGGATGTGCTGGAGGGATAGATTCCTGTCCCAGAGACTTCCCATGCTCTGGAACAAGATTCCAATCTACATTAGGCAGAGCTCCTCACTAACCCTCTTCAAGAGAAGCCTTGACGAGTGGATGGGAAACAGGAATTACCCCCGGGGGATCACTTCAGTTGCTCTGCTGGACAGAGGCACAGGGAACTAATCTAAGGGGGCAGCGAAAGACAACACATTCCGGCTAGGCTTATAAATGCCTTTGGGCAGATAGCCTAGTAGTGACATATGAACCTATTAATTAAGGCTCCTAAAGGGACAGTAGGATTGACTGTAGTACACAGTTCTTAGGTACAGGTTATGAAAAGCATTGGCAGAGCATATTTGTCATAACTTGATTCTTAAGAGCATTGGTGACTGGTGATTTCAAAGCAAGTGGGACTTGCAGGAAGCAACTGAATGGGGGAGGCTAAAGTACAGTTGTTTACACTTACCATAAATGTAGATGTTTGAGTGTGTTCACTGTTGCAGTCATTACATTTGGGTTATCTGCTTGCAGTAGCTCTCAGTCGGCCTGATTATCAAAATCTTGGGTCCTGCATCAGTTGCTGTCTCATCTTTCGTGACGTCAAGTAGTCAGGGGTATAAACCATGCAGCCAATGCCGTTACATCAGTTTTTCTTGCCCCAGATTTCAGGTGCCCAACTTAATGGGAAGCAATTATATATATATATATATATATATATATATACACACACACACAAGGTTATACATCCAACAAAAAAGCAAATACACCAAAAAGCTTTTAAGTATAGTTAAGGAGAATAGAGGTATAGCCAAAAGAAGTCAGGGGGTTGGGGGGAGGGTAACTAGGACTGCAACAGTGAATACACTCGAACATCTACATTTATGGTAAGTGTACACAACTGTACTATGTTCTTCATGTTTCACTGTTGCAGTCATCACATTTGGGTAGATTCCCAAACCTAAGGATGGGAGGAGGAATTTAGATAGCATTAGGACCAGCTATAAGGCCCTGCAAGACTGCAGTGGCAAAGCCAGCTCTGGATTTAGAGAAAATTGGCAAATGATAATGCTTGGTGAAAGTATGTACAGACCTCCAAGTAGCAGCTTCTAGTATGTCTCTGGTAGGGGCACCTCTGAGAAAGGCTATAGAGGTAGATGCAACCCTGGTTAAATGGGGTCTAATCCCCTGTGGGATAGGTTTTTCATGGTGCTTATAGCAGAAATGAATGCAATGACCTATCCATTTAGAAATGGTTTGCTTTGAAATAGCCTTCCCCTCTGCCCCTGCAGCAAATGCCACCAGCAGTTTTTCAGATTTCCTTAGAGATTTAGTCCTGTCCAAGTAAAATCTAAGTTGTCTGTGCACATCTAAGGAGTGCAGTATCCGTTCCTCTTTGTTCTGTAGATTAGAAAAGAAGGTTGGCAAAAGAATGGACTGATTAAGAGCCACACTGGATACCACCTTGAGCATGAGAGAGGGACTGGTCCTGAGGGACACCCTGTCCACATGAAAGATGATGAAAGGCTCCACTGCCATAAGGGCCTGTAATTCAGATACCCTTCTTGCTGAAGTGACTGCTAAAAGGAAAGCTGTTTTCCAAGAAAGGAATTTTAACTCTACAGTTGCAGCTGGCTCAAAAGGAGGAAGAGTGAGTTTTTTTTCAATACAAAATTAAGGTCCCAGGCTGGAGTTGGGGTTCTACTGGGTGGTTTTAAGTTTTTAGCCCCTCTGAGGAGCATCTTGAGTAGGGGGTGAGAAAAGAGGGGTGGGTCCATGTTGTAATAACCTGAAATGGCTGTGGCGTGAATTTTGATGCAGGAAAAGGAAAGGCCCTTGTGAAGCATCTCAGTTAAGTATTGAAGATTCTGAGGTAAATTGTGCACTGTTGTGGCCATCCACTGAGTTTGGTTTGGTTCCAGGCACACAATCTTTTTCATTTTTCAGCATAAGATTTTCTAGTACTAGGCCTCCTTGCCTCCAAAATGACATCCAAGACTTGTTTACTGAGGGATGGTAATGGAGAGATTAGGTAATTAGCCAGGCTGCCAGGTTCAGGGTTTGAATCTGGCTCTCCTGCTGAGACAGCAGGGTAGGGGTCCAAGGTAGGTGCCATGGGGCCAGCTGTGATACACTGCACAAGAGGGGGAACCAGTGTTGGCTTGGCCAGTCTGGTGCAATCAGTATCATCCTTGGTTTGTCTGGTATGATCTTTAGTAGTACTTTGGAGAGGACAGGCAGAGGAGGAAAGGCATAAACTGATAGACTGAAGGACAGAGAATCCACTTTCCAAGTTTGTTTGTGGGGAGTCCTTGTGCAGAATTTGTCCAATTGGTAGTTCTGGGGGGAGGCAAACTGGTCTATATCTGGGCTCCCCCATTTGTTGATCAACATGTTGAAAATCTTTGATTCCACTCGTGTGGGTTCTTGAGTTTTCTGCTTAGTTCTTCTGCCAGTGTATTTAGTTTTCCTGGCAGGAATTCAGCCTGTAGATGAACTTGGCAGCTCAAGACTGTGTTCCACAGAGCCATGGCTAGTCTGCAGAAGGGGTAAGAAAGGGTATTTCCTTGCTTGTTTGTGTACCACATAACAGTGGTGTTGTCTGTCTTTACCATTAATTGCCCTGGAAGAATGTGGTCCTTGAAGGCTGTCAGAGCATTCTGCACAGCTAAAATTTCTTTTTGATTGATATGCAGGTGCATTTGACTTGGTTCCATTTGCCCTAAATGCACTTCCCTGCCAGGTGAACCCCCCATGCATATTCTGATGCTTCTGTTGTTAGGGTTTGGGTGGTAGGGGGTAGAGTGAATGGTAGTCCCTTGTTTTGGTGGCAGGCCTCTGCCCACCAAAGGAATTCAAACCATAGGCAAGGTATGATAGGAATCATTGCTTCTAGATCCTGAGAATGTTGACACCATAGGCTTTTTAGATACCAGTGTAGTTTCCTCATATGCAGTTTTGCATATGGAATTAGTAGAATGCACGAGGCCATGCACTCCAAGGCTTGCAGTATTTGCCTTGCAATTAGGAGTGTTTTTGTGGCCACTAGTTTAAAGTAATTTGTCAAATAAATTATTTTCTCTGGCATGAGGAAGGCCAACTGGGAAGTTGTGTTCAAACTTGCTCCCAGGAATATAGTTTGTTGACAGGGTACCAGCTGTGATTTCTTTCCATTTATGGTGTACCCCAGACAAGTTAACACCTTTTGTACAAATGCCAGATGATTCAGAAGTAAGTCCTGGCTTTCTGCCTGACTTAGACAATCATCCAGGTATGGGAATATTTCTTTGTCTGCAAAATGCAATGACTGGAACTAGGCACTTTGTGAATACCCTGGGCGCAGTAGATAAGCCAAAGGGCAGTGCAGAGAACTGATAGTGCATGTAGCCTGCTTTGAAGCATTGGTATTTTCTGCAAGATTCCCTGATTGGGGTGTGCAGGTAGGCTTCCTTTAAATCCAGTGTTGCCAACCAGGCATCTTTGCCTACCATGGGAAGCAACTGGTGAAGAGTTAGCATCTTGAATTTTGGAATCACCAAAAAGGTGTTTGGGATAGACAGGTCCAGGACAGGATGCCATAAGTTGTCTTTTCTGGACACCAGGAAAAGTCTAGAGTAGAAACCTTGTCCCTTTTCCTCTTTGGGTAGTCTGAATAGCCTTTAATCTTAAGAGAGAGAGAGTACTTGCTTTTGAGCCTCTGCCCACTGATTTGGGGGTAGATCTGGTCAACCGTCTGGAGTTGGTAACGTGTAGAAGTGAAATCTGTATCCTTGGGAAACTATGTTTAAAACCCATTTGTCCTAGGTAATGAGTTCCCAGTTTTTTGCTTGCAGAACAATCTTTCCCCCCTAATGGAGCAGTCATTTGTGAAGTGCTTGGAAGTTTTAAAGTTAAGTATCTGAGACGGCTTACCATAGGGGGGAGTCTTACTACTCCCTGATTTGGAAGTGGGAGCCCCCCACTGCTTAGTCCTGTGCATACCCTGTGACTGAAGCCTGGGTGTTCTGCTGGTTCTGGGTTTGAATTGAGAAGGCCTGGAAGAGGCAGGAAAGGACCAATCTTTTGAGGGCCAGTGCCTACTAAACCTAGGAGGCTGCACTTGTAAGAAATCTTTAACAGTTTGCATAGATATAGCTTTTTCCTCCATCTTTTTAAGAACTACTTCTGCTTTGTCACCAAATAGGTGGTCCTGATTTAAGGGTGCATCCAGCAATTTAGTTTTAACATGATCTGGCAAGGATTGCTCCTTAAGCCAAGCATGCCTTCTAAGTACAGACCCAGTGACAGCAGCTCTGCAAGATGCCTCTAGTGAATCAAAACCACATTGCAAAGTATGTTTTCCAACCTGTTCAGCAGAATGCAATAAATCCTGTAAATCCTTACTTTCAGGACAATCAGGAATCAACATTATTTTCTGTTTAAGCAATCCAGTAATATGCTGCTGATATGAAACTGGCAATTTAAGGCCCTGACAGCCAAGATTGCAAAGGTGTATACCTTCTTACCCCATCTATCCAGGGCCCTGGAATCTCTATCAGAGGGGGTAGGATTTTTGGCAGTAGTAGCCTTAATGCCCTTGGGTCCCTGTGAAATGGTCTCAGGATCCGCAGTAGGATTTTTAAAAAGGAACTTGTAAGAATCAGGAACCCTGCAATATCTATCAGGTTTTCTGGGAGCAGGAGGTAGAGAGTCAGGGGCCATGCTAGATTCCGAAAAGGCATCATCAACAATGTCTAGCACAGGAGGAATAGCTAAAGACTTGTGTTGGGGCAGAAGTAAGAAATCTCTAAGCCTCTTTTTGGAATCAAAGTAATCCTGGCTTTCTGAGTGAAAATGCTCCCTAAGAGTATGCAAAGTTTCACCAAAAGAAAAATCCTCTGGGGGAAAAGCAGAGGGAATAGAGTCCTCTGCATCAGAATCCTCATAGGCAGATAAGGGTAAATCCTGGTCATCAGAGGAGACAAATTTCAGAATACTGGTCAGAAGTATCATTAGCAAATTCAGTCCTAGGTCTCTTAGAGGGGGAAGGTTGGCTTCCCCTGATTAAAGTAATAAGATATCCAGCCATTCTTATCATTTGTTTTTTATGCATAGAGGCCTGACCATGCAGTCTGGGCGTCAGTTTCCCAGGCATGGTTCGAGTTTTAGGCCTAGAAGAAGATGGCATTGGTTTAATATGCAAGTCAGTAGGCCTGAATACACGCTCAGAAGCCTGTGCCTGCACAGTGGCTCCAGACCCATCCAAGGTAGAGACATCTGCAGGTTCCACAGCTGAAGCATCTCGCGGCATGCCGGACTCCAAATGGGTCTCAGTAGAGGGCCTGCGAATCTGAAGTAGCGGGTATCAGGGGCTGCAAAAGCTCCTCACTGAGTACTGGCGACTATCTTAGGAGAAGCGTTGTCAGCAGCTTTGGACCTAGGCAGCCTGTCTCTGTCTTTATCTTTGTGTTTTTTTGGAATGTCGGTAGACAGATGGCTTACCGAAGACATACCTGGATAATTGAACCGAGTACCAAAATATCTAGAAGCGAAAATGTACCAACAACTAATAGTTTGTGGTTTAAATAAGGCACAAAACCAACAGTGAGGTACGTCATGGTCAGGGCCGAGGCAAGGAATACAGTACGAATGAAAATCTTTATGAGGTATTTGCTTTCCACAAGAAATACAATTATTGACTTTTACTGATATCGGTTTAGAGCAAGAAAAAGTTTCCCCAACGGGGTACTTAGCTTTAGTTGAAGACTTCGGTTTTGAAACTCGAAAACGAAAATTTTAGGAGTCAGCCGACCAACACTTGCGAACTGCTTCTGCTTCGGGCACCGCATGGCAAGAAAGACTGATGAAATGGCATTGACTGCATGCTGTATACCCCTGACTACCTGACGTTACGAAAGATGAGACAGCAACCGACGCAGGACCCAAGACTTTGATAATCAGGCCGACTGAGGGCTACTGCAAGCAGATAACCCAAATATGATGACTGCAACAGTGAAACATGAAGAACATCTGGAATGGGGTGAGTTCTTGTGATCAAACAACAGGTCGGGTCATTCACATTCATTTAGAGACTGTCTCAGTATGTACCCACAAATTACAGCGTCTTTATTTTCTATATACACCTCAGATGTCTGACTGCAATCAACAAGGCCAACCTTAAGTAAAATGGAGCCCAAGATAAAGGACTCCATGGAGGGCACTACTGCACAGTAGCAAACTTGCACTTTTGTAGTGCCTCTCTACTATTTTCCCCCTCATTACAGCCCTACACCATCGAGACAACTTCGTTATTTCTTGTTTTTTTCATACTTTCTCTTACCATTTAGCATCCCTCCCCCATGATTTCCACACAGAGTAAAATACGGTTGTGTACACTTACCATAAATGTAGACGTTTGAGTGAATTCACTGTTGCAGTCATTACATTTGGGTAATCCTGCTGGCAGGTTGCCCTCAGTTGGCCTGAATTCCAAAGTCCTGGGTCCTGCATCAGCTGCTGTCGGCCCTTCCCTGATGTCAGGCCGTCAGGGGTATAAAAGCAGCAGCTGATGCCATTTTCTTTAGTTTTTTTTGCCCCAGATGTCAGGTGCCCCCTAAAAGGGTTGCCTATATATATATATATATATATATATATATATATATATATATATATATATATATATATATATATATATAATTACATGCACCAATATAAACTACCTTCATCTACAAGCAAATACACCACATAGGTTGTATAAATCAGAGAAGGAAAGATAGGTTCCATCAGAAGAAAATGGAGGGATGGCGGGTGGGTAACCTGGACTGCAACAGTGAATACAATTGAACATCTACATTTATGGTAAGTGTACACAACTGTATTATGTTCTTCGTGTTTCACTGTTGCAGTCATTACATTTGAGTACAGTACCAAAGCTATGGTTGGGAGACTGGAGCTAAACAGCATTAGGAGCAGCTATGAGGCCCTGCAGAACTGCAGTGGCAAAGCCTGTCCTGGATTTAGAGTAGAGTGGCAGATGATAGTGCTTTGTAAAGGTGTGCACTGAACTCCAAGTAGCAGCCTCTAAAATGTCATTGGTAGGTACTCCCCTGAGAAAGGCTGATGAAGTGGCTGCAGCTCTGGTTGAATGTGGCCTAATGCCCTTAGGCACTGGCTTGCCATGGTGTACATAGCAGAAATGAATGCAGTGGCCTATCCACTTTGAAATAGTCTGCTTAGAGATGGCCTTTCCCTGTGATCCTGCAGCATATGTCACTAGTAATTGCTCTGTCTTTCTGAAAACTTTGGTTCTGTCCAAGCAGAATCGAAGCTGTCTGTGTACGTCCAAAGAATGCAGAATTCCCTCCCCCTTGTTCTGTTGAGTTGGCAGGTGAATAGTTTGGTTAAGAGCCACACTGGATACCACCTTAGGCATAAATGTTGGGTTTGTTCTCAGAGAGACCCTGTCTGGATAAAAAATGATAAAAGGTTCTACAGACATGAGTGCCTGTAGCTCTGAAACTCATCTTGCAGAAGTTATTGCTAGGAGCAGAGCTGTTTTCCAAGATAAAAACTTTTTATCAGCAGTAGCAGCTGGCTCAAAAGGAGGCAGGGTGAGTTTTTCCAAGACATAGTTGAGGACCAATGCAGGCATTGGTAATCTCCTTGGAGGCCTTAAATTTTTGGCCCCTCTGAGGTACTGCTTTAATAAGGGATGAGAAAAGATTGGTGGATCTGCACTGTAATGAGCCGAAATGGCAGAGGCATGAATTTTAATAGATGAAAAAGATAGGCCTTTGTCCAGCATCTCAGTTAAGTATTGCAAAATCTGAGGAATGTTTGGCACAGCTGTATCAGTTCCTTGTGCCTGGTTCCAAGCGCAGAATCTCTTCCATTTTCCAGCATAAGATTTTCTAGTACTAGGCCTTCAGGCTTCCAAAATGACATTCATCACAGCTTTACTGAGAGGTGTGTTTTGTATGACTACATTATCCGCCATGCTGCCAGGTTTAAAGTCCTGAGTTGGCTGTGCAGGATCTGATTGTTTTGCTGGGACAGTAGATTAGGTATTTGAGGTAAGGTCCAAGCTGGGCATTGAGACAAGTTCCTTAGTATTGGATACCAGCATTGGCGGGGCCCGTCTGGGGCAATCAGTATCATCTTTGGCTTCTCCTGTCTGACCTTTAGGAGAACCTTGGGGAGGAGAGGCAGAGGGGGAAAGGCATATACTGATAGGTTTTCCCAGCTGAAAGATAGGGCGTACACATTCCATGCTTGTCTGTGATAAATCCTTGTGCAGAATCTTTTTAGCTGGTAGTTGTGAGGCAAGGCAAATAGATCTATGTCCGGGCATCCCCATTTCCTTGTTATCATGCTGAAGACTTGTGGATCCAGCTGCCACTCATGGGGATCCATGAGGTTTCTGCTTAGTTCGTCTGCCAGAGTATTTTTCCTTCCTGGAAGGAATTGTACCTGCAGATGTACTTGGTAAGTCAATGTGTGTCTCACAAAGTCATGGCTAGTCTGCAAAGGGGGTAAGAATGTGTGCCCTCCTACTTGTTTATATACCACATGACCATGGTGTTGTCTGTCTTTATCAGTAGTTGTCCTGGATGAAGTAGGTCCTTGAAGGCTGTCAGGGCATTTTAAACGGCTAGCATCTCTTTTTGATTGATATGTAGATGCATTTGGTTTGAGGTCCATGTGCCCTGAAGGCATCTTCCTGCCATGTGGGCCCCCCAGGCATAATCTGAAGCATCCGTTGTTAGTGTCTGCCTGGCTGGGGGTAATGTGAATGGCTGTCCCTTGTTGTGGTGACAGGCCTTTGCCCACCATCGAAACTCCTGTTGCAGGCAGGGAATGAGGGTAATTATTGTTTCCAGACTGTGGCAACGTTGAGTCCAAACACTTATTAGGTACCATTGAAGTTTCCTCATATGCAGTCTTGCATATGGAATTAGTAGGATACAGGTTGCCATGAAGCCCAAAGCCTGCAGAATTTTTCTTGCAGATAACTGGGCCTTTGTTGCCAACATTTTAAAATAGGTAGTCAGTTGCCTTTGTTTGTCTGGCATGAGATAAGCCATCTAGGCAGCTGTATTTAAGCTTGCACCCAGGAATATTATCTCTTGAGAGGGTACTAGTTTTGATTTCTTTTCATTGACTGTATACCCTAGGCATGTAAGAAGTCTTTTCACAAATGCCAGATGCTGTAGAATAATGTCCTTGTTCTCTGTTTGAACTAGGCAGTCATCCAAGTATGGATATATTTGTATTCCTCTTTGTCTGCAGAATGCAGTTACTGGTGCCAGGCAGTTTGTAAAGACCCTGGGCGCAGTAGACAAGCCAAAGGGCAGTGCAGAGAATTGGTAATGCATTGAGCCAGCCTTGAATCTGAGGTATCTTCTGCATATTTGTCTGACTAGGTTATGCAGGTATGCTTCTTTTAGGTCTAAAGTCACAAGCCAAGCGTTCTTGCCCAGCATGGGCAGAAGCTGCTGCAAAGTCAACATCTTGAACTTTGGTATATCCAGGAATGTGTTCAGAATAGATAGGTCCAGTATTGGCCTCCAGGCCTTGTCCTTTCTGGGTACTAAGAATAGTCTTGAGTAAAATCCTTGTCCCTGCTCTTGCTCTGGTACTTGTTGAATGGCCCCCATGTCCATGAGGGATGAGACCTGTTTTTGTGCCTCTGCCCATTGATTTTTTGGCAGATCTGGCCAGTCGTTTGCCTTTGGCAGAGTATGGAAATGGAATCTGTAGCCTTGTTACACAATATTTAGAACCCACTTGTCCTGGGTTATAATGTGCCAATTTTGAGAAAAAAGTGCTAATTTTCCCCTTAAGGGTGCTGCCAGGAGATAAGTGCTTGGAGCAGGCAGGGGGAAGTCATTGGGACTGTTTCCTGTATGGTTGTGATTTGTCTTCTCCAACTTTGGAAGTAGAAGCACCCCATTACTTTGACCTGTATGAACCTTGCGCCTGGGATCTGCCTCTAGGGCATCTGGATCTGCCCCTTTGAGGTCTGTCTGACACAGGAAAGGACCAATTCTTTGTTGGCCAGTGTCTACTAAACCTAGGTGGCTGTACTTGTAAAACATCTTTGACTGTTTGCATAGATTTAGCTTTGTCTTCCATTTTCTTTAACACCTCTTCTGCCTTAACACCAAACAAAGTATCATGCTGTAAAAGTGCATCTAATAATTTAACTTTGACATGATCAGGCAGATTTTGTTCCTTTAACCAGGCATGCCTCCTAATTACAGAGCCTGGAACTGCGGCCCTTGTTCAGCTGCATGCAATAAAGCCTGCATTTCCTTGTTTTCTGCACATTCAGAGTTTAACAACATTTTCTGTTTAAGCAATGCCATGACATGTTGCTGATATTTGAGCATAAGAAACTGACAGTTTAAGGCCCTTATAGCCAAGGTAGCAGATGTGTAAACTTTTTTCCCCATCTATCCAGTGCCATAGAATCTCTGTCAGATGGGGTAGGGTTTTTTGCCGCGGAAGCCTTAACTCCTTTGGGACCCTGAGAAATAGTTTCTGGGTCTGCAGCAGGGTTTTTAAAAAGTAATTTATGAGAGTCAAGAACCCTGTAATATCTGTCAGGCTTAACAGGAGCTGGAGGTAAGTAGTCAGGGGTAAGACTAGACTCCGAAAACACATCATCTACAATGTCTAACACAGGTGGAATGGCTAGTGGCCTGTGTTGAGGTAGTAAAAGGAAATCCCTGAGCCTCTTTTTAGATTCAGAAAAATCTAGGCTCTCCCAGTGGAAATGCTCCCTCACGGTATGCAAGTTTTCCCCAAAAGAACAGTCCTCTGGAGGAGAAGCTGAAGGTATAGATTCTTCAGCATCAGAATCCTCACAGGGGGGAAGAGAATATTCCTGATCAGAAGAGGAATCAGAAGAAATGCAAACCTGATCTGAAGATTCATAGTCAGTCTCTTGCCTAGGACTCTTATCAGGAGGGGGATGGGAACCCCTGATCAAGGTAATCAAGTCTTCGGCCATTTTGACCATCTGTTTTTTGGGCATAGAGGCCTGTCCATGTGGCTCTTGAGTTTGTTTCTTTGCTTTAGAAGGTGCTTTAGTCTTTGCCTTTGAAGCTGAAGTCGGTTTAATGTAAAGATGTTTAGGCCTGAATACACCCTCAGAAGCCGGTGCCTGCTCAGCGGCTCCGGACCCACCTGAAGGAATAGTATCCGAGGCTCCAATACCTTGAGTTTCCAGTGGCATGGCCGGCTCCATGTGGGAGTCGGTAGCGGCCTGCGACTCTAAAGTAGTGGGCATCAGGGGCTGCGAAAGCGCCTCACTGAGAGCCGGTGAACCAGCGACTGGCTTAGGAGAAGCTTCGTTGCCAGTTTTGGGCATTGGTTGTTTATCTCTCTCCTTTTCTTTGCCCTTTTTGTGAATTCCGGTAGTCGGATGGCTATCCGATGACATTTCTGGATAATTAAACTGGCATCCAAAATAGTTTAAAGCAAAATCATACTGACGCTTAATAGTGCGTTGGTTAAATCTAGCACAAAACTGACAATCAGAAACGTAGTGATCAGGGCCTAGGCAAGGAATACAGTAAGAATGAAAATCCTTATGAGGTATTTGCTTTCCACAAGAAATACAATTATTTACTTTTTCTGACATCGGTCTGGAGCAAGAGAAAAGTTTCCCCAATGAGGTACATAGCTTTATTGAAGACTTCGGATCTGAAACTCGAACTCGAAAATCTCAGGAGTCGGCCGACCAGCAATTGTTAACTGCTTCAGCTTCGGGCACCGCGCGGCAAGAAAGACTAAAGAAAATGGCATCGGCTGCTTCTTTTATACCCCTGACGGCCTGATATCAGGGAAGGGGCAACAGCAGCCAACGCAGGACCCAGGACTTTGGAATTCAGGCCGACTGAGGGCAACCTGCCAGTAGGATTACCCAAATGTAATGACTGCAACAGTGAAACACGAAGAACATCTGGTCTATGACTACAATATAGTATGTTTGATGAAAGTGACTGAAGTAAGCCAGTGGTCTGGGGGCCACCAGGACCCCCAGAAGTGGTACATTTCTGAATACACTGAGGTGCATCTTATAGCTTTTTTCTTTGCAACTTTTTGTTTTTATGATAGTCTGAAAAAAAATCATAAGTAATTAAAGAAAACCAGTCTAATCTATCTTTCAGTGAAAATTAAGTTGTATTTAAAGTGATAAAAGCCAACAAAATAGCAATTCCCTAATAAACTAAGACAAAATATTCTTGCAAGGATATATAAATCTGATCTAGGAATAGTGCCTGGCTTCCTACCTCTCCAAAAAATATAGCTGCTTTCTGTGTACCCTTTAGGTGTTAGACTTGGATGAAAGTTAAACATACATGGCCAGAGGTATTTATTATACAGTAGAGGCTTAAGGAGAAGAGACCAAAGCAGTTGCATAAAACTCATACAAAGACAGGCAGTATATGCAGACCCCACACACAAGGCATCACAGACAAAAACTCTACCAGTGAACCAAACACTGTTAGATGGCAGCACTACTAAATCCAATACTCTGCCAAAGATCAGTCGTGCACACACACACTCATGCACACTGATGCAGCCCAACCAGACCATCATAGTCAGCCACTTATTAATACAATGCTGATGTCTGGCAATGATAGAATTTGAAAAAAAAATCTATCCAACTTGTTACTTTTTCATATGCTGCAACCCCTTCACCACAAATTCACATTCGTTTTCAACAGAGACAATCCTCATACTCAATAATAGCCATTTTACTTACTGTACACCTCAGTTATCAGATTGTGTTAAACAGAATACATTATTCCATCTGCATTCACACAAATGCATACTACCTTTACAAAGCCTGAATAATGATTGTTTAAACTGAATAAACAGTGTCAATCGATTTTATCCACATATAGACAATGTACCTAGCAAATAAAAGCCAGTATTACTGACTGCATACACATCAGATGTCAGAATGGAATAAAACGAAATAAAAAATAAACCACCTACAACCCCCACATGTACACACTGTCACACTCACATACATGACCATCAACTACAGCCACGTGTATGGCTGTGATTGTAGACTTCTGGTGATTGATTGCAATGAAATAAATGAATAAATAGATAAATAACTGCCATGCAGGAATTTATCTTCTTAGCCAATGACTGTCAGAATATACAGTGACTAGTCCATTGCAGCCAAACACCTCTTAACATCTTAGCTCAAGAATTAAGTAGACATTAAAAAGAAAAAAATAAGGGACAAAGGAACAAACGCAAGGACAGGTATTGCCATTATATACTTTAGAATGTTGCTAGAATAACAGGTTTGCATTAGCATGATTTTTCTGAAGGGTAATTTGTCTGCAGCTCAAATGCTTGTCATTGTTTAATAACTGCAACCTTGCCTGATTTGCCAGTACACCATAAAATTTACAAGAAATCAAACCAAAATGCGAGGCAAAATCAGGGACAACTGAGAGCTTCTGTGCCCCCACCACTTTATACCTTTGAACTTGGCAGAAATAATGAAGGCACAATGACCCAGCATTAGAGACAAATGTTAATATGACCATAATTCATTTCAAAATTTAATAGAGTAGGAGGTTTTCCATCTACATGTAGTTTCTGAATAAATGGAACATACTAATATCTGGATTTACTGACTGTAATTCTCAATGATTTAACAGAAAATAAAATATTTTTTGAGGGACAGGGCAAAATAACTGACATTTGGAAGATATGCCCCTTGACAAACACACACAGCTGCAATTAAAAAAATGGTCTGTGGAAAAATTGTGAATGTTCTATATAAAAATCAATCATAGTGACAGGTATGCATTTGACTGTTAGGACTATGAACTCCACTGTTAGAAGTACTTGATTAGTAAAAAGTCTTCACAGTGGTAACTATTGTTATCAACAAAGTACTCCTGCATCTCATCTTCTAAGCATTATATCTGAAGAACCCCTGTAGTATAATACTTGTTTTTATTTCAGCCAAGTGTACTTGCAAGCAAAAACTGATCATGACTGTAAACAACTAATTGCTTTCAAAGTTCTGCTTCTCCTGTTCTGTCATACTGAAGTTGCTACATAGTCTACTCTGGCACTAACAGTAGTAGCATAGCCGGCCTTAGGCATAGGCCAACTTGGCGGCCGCCTAGGGAGCCACTGTGCTTTTTCAGTGTTTATTTGGTGTATATAGACCAGGATGGGGGCACTGTAGAGCCCTTTTGCCTAGGGTGCCAGTTGACCTAAGGTCACTCCTGAGTAGTAGCAGAACCACTCAGAAAATAAAAGTGAGTGGGAACTCATAGGCTTTTACTTCCTAGATGTTCTCCCTCTTGCACATGTCAGCAGCAACATATACATTCATGCATGCTGTAATAATACGTCAAGGACTGCTTCTCTTACCAGCGCAGTCTCTATGTAAATCTGCACAGTAAAAACTGCTTTGAATACTGTTTGACATATGTCTATATTCTGGGCTGATTTTAAAACCAGCCCAGAAGTTTATTTTTATTTATTTATTTTTTTTAAATAAATTATTTTATAAAACAGTGGGACTTGATACTGTGCACATGCACAGTAACAGCTGTGCTCGAGTTGATTTATGAGAGATTGCTCCTGCTGTGAAATGCTTGATCTACTCTATTTAATATTTAAAATAAAAACATTCTAAGGACAGTGTATGTATGTACACTGGGGGTTGCAGTCCTGCAGACAGTATGACGAGCTACCCTTGCTTATAAGTTGCCCAGGTCCCCTTCAATAAATACATCACACCAAATGACATTTGACGACCTTTATTAAACTTGCATAACATAGCTTTGGTCACCAAAATTAATTACAATTGGACATGGTATAGTTAGTTCTAAACACAGAATAAATATCCTTGTAATGTTAATCAGGACAGCGTGCCTACTCATCCTGCCCAGTAAGCAGCATCCGTACCTTTGTCCGCTTAAATTACTTATAAAGCAGCGTCCCAGACTCACTTCATATCCCATTTACTGAATTGCCCATCGAACCAACTAATTCAGGATGGCATGACATTACTCATATGAAGCAGCTTCCCATCTCACTTCATACACCATTCATTGAATTACCTTCCAACCAAATAAGCGGCATCCTTACCTCCGCTTGATTACCTATCCAGCAAGCTTCCTCCAGCTGCTCATTTTCCTTTCCCCTAATTCCTTGAAATGAACATCCAGACACCAGAGGGGGAACAGAAAAGGGCAAAAGCATGTCTCCTCTTCTCCGCCAACCAGCCTGACCAGGCTGTTCCCCCTCCCAACTACACAAACTAATTCACCAACTAACTGCCATAAAGGGAAGGATTAAGCCAAACATCATTCAGTGTACCCATCACCTGTAAATTACAATAGATCACTGTAATCAACCCCATGCCTTAGCCTACCAGCACTGAAATGTACCTTAACTAAATTAAAGAAAGTGCACCTTAATGAAACAAAAATTAATAGGATTACGCTTGACCCCACTGCACCACCAAAACATCCAACACTTCCAAGAAACCACTAACCATGGTTCATATCTAACTGTGCTCTGTGGCCCCATTATACCTCTCTAGTGACTAGCACGTCTTCTGCAACTGATACAGTCAGAACAGTAACATTCATCCTGTCAAATCCATCACTCTCCAAACTCCCTCCTTCAGACCCCAACTGCTTCCACCTTCCAATACCACAAACATCTCCTGCAGCATGCATCACCTGTGCAATCCACCCCCTTCAGCCACTGGGGAATGCAGACTTATTTATCGTCTCAGCCTCAAATTCTGTGCCTCCAACATATTCAGATATGCAGCTGTGACTCTAAGCACGTCCTTTACGACCTCATTGCCCATCACTCCAACCACCGGCACAATGTCCACTGTGAACACCTTCGTCATGGAGCAGTAAAAGAAAAGAAACTGTAAATTCACTGCAACAAATAACGTCTTAACCTGCATGCTATCAAGGGGACCCACCCGCATACCCCTTAAATCAACATTCTTCAATGTAATTATGACTTGGGCCTCCCCTTCTACCCCCCCCCCCCATTTTTTTATCCCACTTACATTTCCCAGTTAAAGCTGTTAATATGTGATGGTATGCCATTAGTATGTCTACGACATTTAGCCCATGTGTTCATCTTTAACTTAGAAGCAATGACAGGAATTGTTCCCCTAACAAGAACTAGGTATCTCTACAGTGTATCTAAGCTAGTGTTTGTATGAACAATGAAAAGTCACTTTAAACCTCTCCCAATGGCTGCTGATGCTGGACCACACATGCACTCTTGACAGGCAGCCTTTCTAGGACACGCTAATACCACCTAAACCGCGGCTTTTCAGTGCTTCTGTGGACCCCTAGTGATATCTGCATTGCTTACTGTACTCATTTCCTTGTTTCACTTAAAAGAAAGTTACTGTTTGTCATTTTTGCATTTAAGTTACCTGTAACACATTGCATTTAAGTTACCTGGCACTTGCTCACTAAAGGCACTTGCTCACTAAAGCAATTATATAAGTCAGCACTAAAAAATTAAAAGCACTACACTCTCACAAAGTCCTCTCGAGTAACTTGTTCCCCATTGGCCATTTTTTTTCAATTATAAAGGAATTCCCAATACTATTCTAGCATGTCCAAAGGTCAGTTGTCAATCTTCTCTCCGGTCCAGCTGGTGAATCTGGGAATCTTGAGGCAATGTTACAACTGCCTCATGTACACAGACAACCCTCTCCTCCTCCCAATAAATTCCAACACATGTGAGAGATGCATCCATATAGCCAAGCTGGAGGCTAAGCTCTCTCAACTCAGTACTGGCGTAACCAGTCAGGAGGAGAAGGAAACCACACTCAGTACAATTCCAGTCTCACATAGACCTACCATGACAGCAGACCAAACACATAAACACACAAAACATACTGGAGGCTCTAAATAAAAATCTGCCTAAGCAGCAGAGACCTCCAAAGCAGACACCCAAGCAACCGCTACCCCAAAACAAAACACGTGCAACACATCTCACAAAGCCAGTGTGCCGAACAGTCACAGCCCTTAAGGCTAAACAACACACCTGATACACTTGTAATAGGTGACTATCATCAGGCACACTGACATCCCGCTCACCAGGCTGAACAAGGAGAAGGTCACGGTGAGCTGCCTGTCGGGCGCTAGGATCCGCCACATAACACAAGCACTCAGGTCACTCCAAGGCAAGTACAAATATGACTCAGTCATTGTCCATGTTGGTGTGAATGACCTGAGACGTACCTCCCTGGACTACATGAAAAGAGACATAGAGGAGCTCTCTGAGCATGTGGCCCAGGCCGGTATGACCCTGACCTTGAGTAGCATCTTACCCTCACCAAGAATGATGCCACAATATGAAGACAAGATGATCAATTTCAACAATTGGCTTAATTATTGGTGTCATTCAAAGGGGATCCAATGCCTGTCAGCCTGGGATGACATGCTCGACAAGCCACGATGCTTCGCTAGGGACAGCCTGCACCTGTCACCCCTGGGCTTTCGGATATTGGCAAAGGCTCTTGCTACCCCCATAGTGCCTTTTTTAGGCAAGGCTCAAAAGACAAACCCACCTCCATAGGTATCACAAGGGATAAGAAACTAAGAGTAATGCTACTCAATGCCAGAAGTCTAAACCTCAAGATGCATGCACTCGAAACTCTCCTTAGCGTGGAGAAAATCGATATCTGTGCAGTAACAGAAACCTGGTTCAAGGCTCCCGAGAGCACCCCAGCACTACCAGGTTATACCTCATACCATGCTTTTCGGCCCCAAAACTTGGACCGACCCACAAAAGGAGGGGGAGTATCAATATTCGTCAAAGATACCCACACCTCCAGGTTGGTGGCACAGCACAAAGCATCAGAGACTATCCATGTGCAACTAACAGTGGGTAAAACTGCCTTCCAGTTTATAGCCTGCTACAGACCACCCTCCCAAACACAGGAACCCCACTCGGCCTTCATGAGAACACTGGAAAATATGAAGGTCTCTCCAAACACCATTATATTGGGCGACTTCAACTACCCAAACATAGACTGGGAGCATTACTCTAGCTCCAACACCCTAGCCCAAAGGTTCCTAGAATTTATAAACTCAAATGCTATGGAACAACTTGTTACCACTCCCACAAAAGGGGAAAACATACAGGACCTGATCATCACCAACATGGGCTATGCCAACAACTATGCTCCAGACCAGAAGTGTATCCCTCACTGGTAAGATCAGACCATAAACTAATCTCACTGGATGTTCACATCCCGACACCACCCCCTGCCCAGAAAACCACAGTGAAAAACTTCTCTAAAGCAAATTTCACACTCCTCAAAACGGAGGTGGAATCCTTCAAAGCCCCCGGGCCTGTGGAAAATACGGCCCAGACCGCAGAATCCTTTATAAACGCATTCTATGAACACCTTCAGGAATGCATGGATCATGCGATCCCAAATAAAACCAAGACCCAATCCTCCAAAGGCAGACGTCCTGTCTGGTGGACCCCAGCCATAAACAAGCTATACAATAGAAGGAGGAAGCTACTAAATGATAGAGCAAAATTCCAAAAAGGGAAGGCATCTCTGATCAGTATTAGCAAAAAACTATGGGCACTCATAAAATCATCTAAGGCCAGCTTCGAGAGAAAAATTGCACAGGATACTAAGGATAATCACAAGGCTTTCTTTAGTTATGTTAGGAACCTGGGTGGTAATTCCCAGATATGCTCAGAATTAGTCCAAAATGACAAAAAATACACCGAACCCACAGACATTGCCAACATCCTAGCTGACAGGTTCAGTGCAAACTTCTCCCCCTCCCCACCAAAAGGGCAAATATCTATTCCAGCAGAGTGCTGCCCCCCTGACATCTCGGATGCTCAGGTAAGAGCCTCCCTCTCCAAAACAAATAACACAGCATCAATGGGACCAGACGGTGTCCCGGGCTGCATCCTACATGAACTCCAAGAAGAGCTCAACCCAAACATAAAACTACTGTTCAATCTCAGCCTTACTACAGGATATGTACCCAAAGAGTGGCATACAGCAACTGTGGTCCCTCTCCACAAAGGTGGTGCCTCAACGGATCCTGGAAACTATCACCCCATAAGCCTGACTAGCTTGGTCTGCACAGCTATGGAAAGGATAATCATGGACCTCATAAATAAAGATATTGGGGACCTACAGAAACTGGATCCTACCCAGTTCGGCTTTGTTAAGGGCAGATCCTGCCTCTTAAACCTGGTTGATTTCTTTGAAACAGTCACCAAGGCCATTGACGAGGGGAAGGTGGTCCACACAGCCTACCTGGACCTCGAAAAAGCCTTCAATACAATACCCCACTCGGGCATTATAGATAAGCTCACCAGCTTAAATATAAACCCCTATGTCACTAGATGGGTTGCAAACTGGCTCAAGGACAGAACCCACATGGTTAGAATTGCTGGAGCCATGTCAGACTCCAAACCAGTTACAAGTGGCATCCCACAAGGCTCAGTCCTGGGACCTCTCTTGTTCAGTATATATTTCTCGGAGGTACAGGCCAACACGGAAGGACTGTGGCTGACCAAGTTCGCAGATGACTGCAAACTGGGTGCCATAATCGACTCCCCAGCCAACACAAGCATCCTCCAAAAGGGCCTCATAGAAACAGACAACTGGTGCCAGAGCCATGGCCTCAAGCTAAATGCCAAAAAGTGTATAGTCATCCCCTTTGGCAAAAACAAAGTGCCCACAAATTACCACATAGGTGGTAATCCATTAAGTACAGAAGAAGCAATTAGGGACCTGGGGACCCAAGTTGATAACAATCTCTCATTTGACAACCACATGGCCAAAGTGGTTAGAAAAACATTTTATATAGCCCACCTAATCATGAAGGGATTCACATCTAGATCAGGGGAGGTCATCGTGCCTCTTTACTCATCCCTCATCAGGCCCATAATTGAGTACAATGCCACTTTTGGGATGTACCTTACCAGACACCTGCAGCAACTGGAAAGACCCCAAAAGTACCTCACCAAGAGGATCAAAGGGCTCAAACAGATGCCATATGCTGCCCGGTTAAAGAAACTCCAGTTCTACTCAGTGGCATATCGCCTGTTCAGAGGCGATCTGTGCCTGATGTATAAAGCCATGTCCAACCCGAAATTAATGGACATGCTGCACCTCAGAAAATCCAAATCCTATCGAGCTACATGCTCGAGAGACCTGAACCTCAGCATTGAAATAAATAGGACATGCTGGAGGGACAGATTCATAACCCAGAGGCTCCCTTCACTCTGGAATAAAATCCCAATCCAGGTTAGGCAGAGTCCCTCATTGACTCTCTTCAAGAGGAATCTCGATGAGTGGATGGGAGATCGGAGGTTTACCCCGGGTATGAGTTCTGTGTCACTGTTAGACAGAGGCACAGTATACTAACCTCAAAAAAAGGGCATAGCAAAATTAATTTAAAATGGGTGGCGAAAGCCAAACACATTCTGGCTAGGCTTATAAATGCCCTAGGGCAGATAGCCTAGTATGAACCTATGAACACTCTCCACCCCACCCCACCCCCAACAAAACTCCAAACCTCTCAAGACTACTAAACATTCATCATATCCACAAACTCCCTAGTCCAAATGCATCTAGTCTTTTTAACCAAAAAAGGTACCCTAAACTCCCAACAGCAAGCCTAAACCATGCCCTGCTTGAAACTTCCCACTTCTGCTTAACTACAAAGCCCCAGTTCCTTCAACATTCCGCAACATACCTGTATACCTACCCTGTCGCATAAACTCCACCTGCCTCTAGAAGTCATACCTACCCTGAAATTGGGTGGACCCCACCTGTGGTACCCCATACTACTCTCCCCTCTCTACTGTCCCACTACTCCTACTCATACTGTTCTACTCTCCTACCTGCAAAAGAAAGGAAAACCATAAATTCTTAGCGCACACACACAGCCAAAATGTCTGAATGATGAAGGAATGAATGAATGCATGAGTGAATGGAGAAATAAATAGCAAGCATTTTACTTTCCCACCATGACAAGTGCAAGCCTGGAGTATGGTCTGTCCTGATAATTAATAGCCAACATAAGCAAGTTCGAACCTGGTGTATGTTCTGTCCTGTAAAACCATAAGTCACACTTTGAGCATAAGTAGGCTACTTTGTTCCCCAGATTTAAGCAAAGCAATTGAGTGATGTTTACTCCATAACCAGCAATCCTTTGTAATTTTACTCCCATTTTGCAAAAGCTGTACAAAAACAAGGTACTGCCCTGCTCCACTGACCATTAGCACTACACCATACATGGGCAGCACTTCCATTACACTAATTCCTTCAGAGCCTGCAAAAAACACGTACAACTCCAGCTGAAGGGATCACATCAGAACAGCCATGGCATGGCACCAAGCACCTTTGCAGCACAAGTCCAGGCAACCACGAGGGAACACAGCCAACCCTGCATATCCCATCTGCTATATACATTTTTTTTCATTTTTTTGCATACACACCACTACCAATCAGCAACACTATATATGCAGTGAGGATAAAAGCACATCTATTAACTAGAATGACCCAGCGAAGGCCCCTCCCACTCGAAAAGTCCAAGTGCACCTCATGACAAGAGGCCATGAACAACCAGCAAAAAAGGCCAGGCCGACAGCACACATCCCACCAATCACCGTCCCCACTGCTCTATTCTCATACCCAACTCTCCTGTCCTGGGTGACCATCATAATTTAACTGGACATGTTACAATAGGAATACAAGTGCCTAACTTAGTAAGACTGATCCAAACCATCTGCCTGGGGTTAAAGAAATGATCCATTTTAATTGTTAAATTTAATATAATGCTTCTATTTTTAGGTATTTCAAGATGTTGAAATGCAATGTGTTTATTCATTGGTGGAAACTGCTCATGTGTTAACACTTTTCTTTTTTAATTTATTTATTTATTTTTAAATTAACAGCATTGTTAGGGTATGAAGAGTCTGGTCCCTAAAAGTGCTTGCCGTGAGGAAGCTGTACCGCAGCAATAGAAAACTACTGCAAGAAAGCCCCCCCCCCTTTTTTTGGGGATGTTCAACTGAAGACAGAAATCATTCTCCACATCCTATGCCACAAAATGTTGAGAGGCACGCCCGTACCCTCTACAAGAGCTTGAACCATTGAAAGACCTGATGGCCACAATCCTCTGACTGTCACTGCCACTGCGCATGCGTGGCCATGGTAACACTGACCCATTCAGAGCCCACGAAAAGCATTTGGGCTTCACTGAGGAAATACTTCAACTGAGCATGGTAGGCTGCCCCTGCTAGAGCATCCCAAAACCTGAGTGACAGCTACAAACCACTGCCATTACTGTGATGAGAATCCCCTCAGCAAATAAACAAACAGACGGGCGATGGAACTGCATCGTTTTTTTTTGTTTTTTTTTACCACTTCCAAGAAAAGCCCCACAAAGACGTGCTGCCCCCATTGACACAAACACTCCCAGCCCACGAAAGCAACCAATACACCAGAGACATGCCAAACAGCGACTTACCATTTGGATGACAACAACCAAAGAATGCACCAAGCGAGTGCAGAAGGAAACAAATCCAAGCCTGTAGGACCCAGACTCCCCACTCTTCCAAAACTGCTGCACTCTGTCCCCAGAAGCCTTCTACAAAGTGGGTGAGGTCCAAACTGTGAGTGCCACAGAAACAGGATCTCTTGGCCTCAAAGATCCAAGTGCAATGCAAACATCTATAAAGAACCGTTAGAATACAAACTTTCCTCTATTCTGCCCCATTTGTGGCCAATTAGGTCAGCTCAGGTTTGCAATCACTCACAACTGTAGAATGCAGTAAAACTGCCAAAGAACAGTGAACAAAGGAACTATCCTGTAGCAAATGGGAAGAAAATCTTTTGCCGCTCAAGATGTTAAACTGTTTGTGTGACAGAACATCAACTGATGAACAGTTATAAGTGATTCTGCATAAGAAAAGTACCTTAAAATTCCCATACTTCATAAAATGATTGATTTGTTCTTATTTTATAGTACAGTTTCCTAAGCAGAAGAATTACAGACAATGAATGCATGATGACTTACATATACATGTATGCATCTCATCTATCTGTCTGCCTATCTGGTTTTCATCTATCTGTCCATCTCTATCAATCTGTCTCTATCAGTCAAGCTGTCTCTCTATCCGTCTTACAACAAGTGCTCAAGTCCTTGTTGCTGACAGATCTCAGTCTTGCAGTTAGAAACTCAAGTGTCAGGTGTAGCTTTAGTGTAAACGCTACAAGAAAGTAAAATAAACAGGATTTACTGGAAGGAAGTCATGTTTACTATTCTAAATTGCTTAAAATGAATTGTTATTATAAAAGATGAGAGAGAAGCATGACAACACAAGTAAAAAAAATACAGTTTCACTGCAGCATATTAATTCCACCCGCCGCACACAACAAAATCAAGTCCTTACAAATCTGGGAAGTAAAATTGTCCCAGTCTCTCCGCGCACTTCAAAACAAATCAGCCAATGACTGACCATCCCGAGAGGTCGACAACCAAACCCCACAAAAACATTGCTTCTGAGTCTGCTTCTTTACTGCACCGACCCCACAACGCTCTCGTCCTCTGAGAGATCACCCTCTGACTTGACCGGCAGCAACTTACGAACACGATTCAGTGGCACCCTGCTACCAGAAAATTGTAGAAGACAATCACATGACAGACATACCCAATGAAAACATCCTTGGCCTCTTCAATAATGAGCCCACTGGACTTCCGCTAACCCTGTACCTGGCCGAAAATGCGGGGACTGCACAAGATGGAACCCAGCAAAGCTCACCCGCAGAAACAACCAGCAACTCCAATGCAAATGCACCACCCAGGAAAGACAGTCGCCCGCAACTCCCGTCCACTGCAGTTAGTCCACCAAGCCCGCCAAACAGCATAGAGGCACCAACCGTACCTCACCCCAACAGTGTTGCCATATGGTCAGTCGCGCTCCCCATTCTCCTACCATCCACCCCACACCAACCTAAACTACCATTTTAAGAGGAACAATGGGAAGAGCGAGAGAGAGAAAATCAAGCACCTCGCCACCAATGTTGACACTAAAACCCAGCATATAACCACCCTACCACCAATGATCACACCTAAGCCATGTCTTGAAAATACACCACTACTCCTTCCCACACCTACCACATGACACGGAAAACCCAAGCCCAACAACGTGACGCTGCCCCATTCATCCTATACCCACCAATTATTATCACATGCCTGGACTACCTGCCTGGACTACCTACACCAAGATTATAACAGATAACTTCACACCCATGCCATTCCCAAACACTTCACACTAATCATGGGTACTTACTAAACATTATCCCCTTCCATCAAAGTCCAAGGCCTACTTACTGCACCGTACCGACTGGTCATCATACTTGCAGTAGCAAGTTCACGCCAAAATGTGATTACTCACCCAGCTACATTTGGCTAAACCCCTTAAACTCCTCCCCACCCTTACCTCATTTCCTGCCATTCATTCATCTCTCCATTTAACCCTTTCATCTCCCCAGCTCACCTAACTCCCACTACTATCAATGTAACCCCTCCTGAAGATGTCCTTGGGCAACTTAATTTGTTGCCAAACCTCATTTACTTCATGGAGTACTTAAAAGGTCTGAATCACTAACATTGCACAATTTTCAGACAGCTGTGATGCACAGGTACTTTGCAGGCTATTAATCTAAGATCATAAGAAGTGCCTAGCATTTCATTCCCCGTGGTAGTTTTAAGCCATTATATTTTGTGTACAAATAACCCAGAGATAGGCGCAACAAGAACATGTTGGGACATTTGGTTGAAGTAAACCAGTGAAAGACCAGTATATCCAGTTTTATACTAAAGACATGCTAAGTATCAACAGAGTACTAAATCAGCTGTCCAAGGTTCAACAAGAGAACATCACATACTGGCATACAAAATCTTTCAGCTGCAAGGAAGTAAAGTCTAACAAATAAAATTATCGTGATCAAATTAAAGTGCAATGAAAAATGACTGCACATCTCTGTGTGATCTACTATACAATGTTCTATTTTCATGACTGAGTCATCCACCAGAATGTCTTTCGCAAATAAATTTTGCAAATGCATAGGTTCACTGATAGTTACTAGGCATGTATTCTAGAAGACCAGTAAGTGCCCAGCCCAATTTTCACAAAGATCTGTCTACTTACTGATTTTTTGAAAGTCACACATTAGGCAAAAGGAACCTGCGGGAATTGAACAACTCCTAGGCTGAACCTTTGGTGCTTATCTCTGTCTAGTGATGACTGGTCTTTGATACAATAACTTGGCAGCACAACCTCTATGATGTGTCCTCAGGACTAAATGTCACTGTTGTACTAGTGACCACCGCATTTGTGGTACAGAATTACAGAAAGGCAAAATATTACTTGGGGACAGAAAGTTTGCAAATAAAAAGCAATGTACTTGACTACATTTGCTTAAATCTTTTTTTTTTTTTTCAGTCAGTCCTGGCTTAAACAGGAATATATCTTTAAAAGCTGTTCTGAGGGTGGCCTACATATATGTTTAAAAATTGTTCTCAGAGTGAAGCTATTAAATTTTCAGCTTCAGTTGATAGAACTGCATCATGGAATCACAGGATAATGACTATACTAAAAGAGGCACAAGAACAAAAGTACTTTGTAGAAAAGCATGCACCAAACTATTTTTATGAATCAAGTTCTTTTAAGTATTATTTTGTCTGCAGCTGATTTCATTGTGGTTATTTTATTTGCAATTTTTGGTATCCACTGTTTTTTTTCTTTTTACCTAACATGAAGGTTTCTTACATCTCAGTTACTGCAAGTTGCTCAACAAGTAGTACATTTGTTTTGTTGCTGGTAAACATGAAAATTGTGAGTTCTGTTCCACGGCACATGTTTGGAGTCATTTTCTATTACAGATACTGCATTGTAGACTTTTCAGTGAAAATGTTTTCACAGCACATAGTAGAAATCAAAATGAGCTTACAAATTAAACATGTCTGGCTGCTGATAAACTGACCACGAGTAGTCAAAATTTCTTAGTACCTTTGTTGTTTTATTTTTCCAAATCACCTGATAATAAGAACTCATTATAATTCCCAGTTGTAGAAGGAATAACCTAGTATGGAAAAGCAAAAGACAGTGCAATAATTAAGACAACAAAGTGATAATTCTAGAAGAGACCATGAAGTGCAATACAAGGGCATAAGAAATCTCTATGTACAGCCACACTGCTTTAAAAGCTTTCAGCAAAATGAACTATTAAAAATGGCTTCTAGTCTCCTAAGCATTTGTGCCAAGACTACAAAATGCAAATCAAGCCATCTGTAAAAACACTGCAGCCTCTTGCTGTGTTACATAAAAATAGTATAAAGCCAGAAGCTGTTCTGATTATCCAGTGTTTTTAATCTCACTTTAAATTATTCTGACTGAGGGTAAAAATAAGACTGCCCCATTCAATGTACAAATCAAATAAATGCTTTCCAAAAGCCAGCTGGGACACTGTAACACCATTTTTAATAAAAGAGTTATTGTGCTATTCACTCTTCTGCAGAACACAGCCCACAGGGCCACAGGTGGCTTTGAGGTACATGCACTTAATGCTGAATGGCTTGCAGTTAATAACGCATATGCCCAAGATGTAAGGTAATTATTCCTGAAACAGAATTCAGGTATTGTTTTAGCTTCAAATAAAAAGCACCATCATAATTTACAAATTAGGTTTCCCTATTTTAATTTTAGTTTTGCGACAAAGCTCAGTGAAAGACCCTTCTAGTTCATCATCATTTTCAATAAACAGCGATACATGGTAGAAACAAAATGTTAAGAATTTTCCAAGGTCATATAAATGGTTCAGTAGGATTACTTAAGGAAATACATTTAGCGGACTTCAGATGGTGCCTTACTGTGTTAAAATCTTCATAATGGTACTACACCAAGGACCTTTTAAGTAAGCACTTAGTTACCTCACTAGCTTCCTTCAAGCATTTTTAAGACAAAGGCTAACCCACCTAAATATAAGCTGATAAAAATCTCCACTGAAAAGAATGCAAAAAAAATTTGGCTGTATCAGGTAAGAATGCTCTTAAGAAACTTGAACAAAGACCTCCTCTGGTGCTGGTAGAGGTCTATAATTTAACAGCCTTCAAATCCTCAAAAAGACGTAAATGTGCTAGATGGAGTGAGAACATGCAGGGATCAAATTTGCTGTTTACTGCTCAAAATCTGTGTGTGATTATGCTTTGACTTTTTAAAGGCTAAGTTACAATAATATTGACTTTATCTACTGTGCTCTCATTTTTATATACAATTAAAAACAGCCAACTCTGCATTCATAAAACAAAAATATGACACGTAGTACTCACATAAAGAAAAACAAGAACAGTGAGCATAAGCAAAACCGTTGGCTATACTGTGAGGAAACATATTCAAGAAAATCAGTAATACAAGTAAACGATGTGAACAATTGATCCAACTACTATGGATATGCTGTTCCTTCTGCATAAATTACTGGTCTACTTCTAAATTTTGAAGTTAAAACTTCGAATTTCTTATTGTTGTGACCATAAAATCAAAGTTTTGAAACTTCAAACCATTTAAATAGAGATTGCTGCACAGCTCGGAATGGTATATTTACTATTTTCCTCACTGTAGTGTGATCTCGGAGTTGGTTTATTTAATTAGCATGGGATGTGGGGGTACAGAGAAGCTTGTCCCCATACTAAACAGTAAAAACATTTTTTTCTTTTTTTTTTATTTACATTTCGAAGTTTCAAAACTTCGATCTTATATTTTCGAGCATAAGAAATTCAAAGTTTTGAAACTTCAAAATTTAGAAGTAGACCCTGAATTACTTACCCTGTCTCCTTACTTTCTTCTAAAGTGAAAATTGCCTTATATTTCCACCACATTCCTAAATTCTTTCTTAATTTCTAATGCTAGTGCCTATTCAAGAAGACTGTTTCAATCACCTAGCATCATATTCACGAATGATGAAAAAAGAAAAAAAAACTTCCTTACATCTCCTTACGTCCGTCATGCTGCATCAATTATATCTTCCCTCTAATTCATGTCATATCATGTTTTTAAGCGGTGTACCCTCAAAGATTACGTGAACTACATATATGTCACTTGTCATGCTATCACTTCATATAAGTAGTGCTGCATTACTTTATTCCCTGTTCCTGAGACTGTTCTGCTCATTGCATGCTTGATTTTCAGGTTAATGCATTCCAAATGCATTATCCTTCTCTCTACACTAACATAAAGCTGAATTGTTTTAGACTATTCCTCCAATCTTGCCAAGTTCCTATACAGGCCTTTCTATACATGCACGTACATCAGTGCTGTTATATATACTTATGCCATTAGTAAAAAGATTGAATTTTCTTTACTATCTATTATGACAGCTATGTAACCACTGAAATTAAATGCTAATGCCTGTAGTTAGCCCTTATGGTACCCCTGCTCATAATATGTTCATATGATTGGATCCCAGTTACTGTTATCACTGTATTATTTTGTTAAGCTATTGCTTGCCAGAAGCTACTACCGCATGACCCACTTGAAGGCGCTCACTTATTTTTAAATCTTGTACAGCATGTCTCAGTGAAATTTAAAAAGGCAGCATCTATATAATCCATTTCTCCTTTGCTATCTAGGTTATCTTTCTCCCATTTTTAATTTCTCCAAGTCTTTTGGGTTTCTAATATCATGACTGGAATGGACCCCATTCCTAAGTCAAAGTACAATTAAAGTTCATGAAATTAGTATTGTTTCACTCTTTGATGTTAGCCAAAAGTGCTCTTCACAGCACCCGCAATGTGCCCAGTAATGACTCCCTCTGCAATCCGTACAGTATTACATGAATTGGTAACATATCTAAATATGATTGTAAATTCTTTTTTATAAGACCAGTTGCTCCTACTACTGTTGGAACTGTCTGGATATCTTTCTTCCACATGGCTCTCATTTCTGCCTGCAGATCGAGGTATTTATGACTTTGTCTCTCTCGCTCTGTATGCAAGACACTGTAATCACTAGGTGTGGTGATTTCAATGATCAATGCTACTTTTGTCTTCTTTTCTTGGACAACTATATCCGGTTTTCTAGCATTTATCTTTTGGACTGTTGGTATTGGGTGATCCCATGTGATGTAAACTTCATTATTTTCTATGATTCTCTGTGGCTCATGTTTCCAGTGTTTTTCAGCCACTTTGATACCATAATGTTTGCACAATCTCCAGTGTAACAATCTTGCCACATTATTATGCCTTTCAGTATACAGTCCCTCTGCCATTACAGAGTTGCAACGAGCAATAAGGTGTGTGACTGTTTCTAATTCGGTTCCACAAAACCTACATATGTCTGTTTCTCCCACATGTTCAATGGACTTAGTAAACCAATGTGTACATAGACCACCATCTTGGGCTGCCAATATTAACCTTTCATTTCTTGATGTAGATTCACTTTTCCTTAACCATTCCTGGGTTCATTCTTGATCAACATGAGGCTCTTCCAGAAGTTTTCTATACTTGCAGCTATATTTATATTTTTTCCACATTTCTTGCCTTCTCATCTGGTCCTTCACCTTATACTCTTTAGTTTTTTAGCACATTCAGTTGCTGCCTGTTTTTTATCCACTTCTGGTTTGATTTCCATTCCTGCTTAATGTCAATATGCTTCTACTAAATTAAGCAGAGATGTCACCTTAGATTTATTCCCCTCATGTTTCAAAACTTTCACCACATTTGGATCTTGTGAGGTCAGTGGATATGTGTGGAGTCCCACGATTGCAGATCTATACATGTAATCAATTTCAAGGTGGCCCATCCCTCCTTCAGAACAGGAAATATATAATCTTAGTATCACCGATTTTTATAAATCTTTTGGTGAGCATGAAGCATCCTTCTTGTTTTAATATCCAATATATCCAACACTTTTTGGGGCCAGTCAATCACTCCAAAACTATAAGTTAGGACAGGAAGAGCAAATTCATTTAAAGCTTAGATCTTATTCCTAGGTGTCAATGCTGTTTTCAGGATTAATTATCTTTCTCCTGATAGGACGTGTCTAATGTTAAGCCATATTGCCTTGGGTTTGGTGCTCCAGTGTTTCCTAAGTGTCAAATTTTTCTCATTCACATCTGTCTTCATCCAGTAATTAGGAACTTTTGCTACATGTCAGGTTTGTTGCAAACATTAGCTAAAGTTATTACTAGTTTGTTTTTCAGTTTTATAAGCATTCTAGTGAGAGTGCCACCTGGCATCATTACTCTGTCAACCTTTAGCTTACGAAGTTCTTTCATATATATTTCTTCTGCTGATGAAGTAGGGTCAACCCCATTTTTGTTTGGATATGATAAATCATCCCCTCCTCTTCTATAAATACTGTAAATGCATGAATTTAATAGCCACACCTTATTTAAATACTCCCTTTGACTTCCACTGCTCCCTTATGCATTTACCAGGCGCGGCTCGTGCTATAGGACTGCAGCCCTCCCACCTAAAAAACAAATAAAAAATAGAACGGAGAAACACAAAATAAATTCCCGGAAGTGTACGCATGAACACACATTCTCAGACTGCTTTCTCAGCAGGCTAGATAGGAGGAAAGGCATCTCAGCCCCAAGATGCCCAGCAGTCTATGCGGCGATGACGTCACGAAATGGAGGCACTCCAGACTGCAGCAGTCACAGGCAGGACCAATCGCAGATTTGGACTGCAAGGAATACTTTGGGATGGACCAATCGCGCAAGGAATACTGGCAAAGGGGCTGTTCAGATATCGGCGGCAATGGAACAGTAAGGGAAGCAATTATTTAGCTCGTCGGTGTATGTGTGAGTGTGTGTGTGTGTAATGCCCCAGTTGCTATATACTGGTGGCTAGAGCAGACTCATGGTGGTGTGGTAGGGAATACCTCAGGCTTGAACCCTGTACCTTGTATGCAGGTGTTAAGGGCCTGAATTCCCTACCCACCACCATTTGTAAAAAATTTGCAGATTTTTGCCTCATATTTGATATGTTCTGTTCCTCATAATATCTGTGGTTTCTAAATATTTAAATGCTTGATGTTTGATGGTACAGTGGTAGCATTGTTGCCTCACAGCTGTGGGTTCTCAGGTTTGATTCTTGGCTGGGGTGCCTTCTGTGTGGGGTCTGCATCTTCTCCCTGTGTTTGTGTGGGTTTGCTTTTGTGTCCTCCCATGTTACAAAGACATGTCTGCATTATTTCTTCCTGGGCCTCTGATGAAAATTGTTTTTTTGTTCCAAGTCAGACTGTCCTGGTTAACAAATGTTAAGTAAAATTGACAGGCATCTGAATTTCAGACTTCAGGTTTCTGAATGTTTAATTCCTTACATATTTGATGGTGCAGTGGTAGCATTGTTGCCTCACAGCTATAGGTTTTCTGGTTTGATTCTTGGCTGGGGTGCCTTCTGTGTGGAGTCTGCATCTCCTCCCAGTGTTTGTGTGGATTTGCTCTGGTGTCCTGCCATTTTACAAAGACATGTGTCTGCAGTATTTCTCCCTGGGCCTCTGCTGAAAATTGTTTTTGTTCCATCAGAAGTAAAATTGACAGGCATTTGAATTTCAGACTTCATATTCTTCAGAAAATACATAGTAACACAACCTTTTATTCTAGCAATTTTCTAAGTTTATAAGATGAATATTTGAAATTTGTCCCTATTTCTGGGACTGTATTCCCCCATTATTGGCTTCATCCAGGTTTTTTGTCCTAAGGTTGACAGCTATGGCAAGAACTGAATATGTTTGAAGGCTGTATTCCCTTACTATTGGGTTTGTCCATTTTTTTTGTACTAAAAGGTTGACAGTTATGGTGAGAACTGAATTCACTAAATGATAGCCATTTAAGTTTCAGTCTTCCTCTCTTTCACAAAGCAGATGATTTGGCATAGTGGTATGTTGCTCTGATTGTTTTGCACAGGGACCTTGGCAGTAAAATGTATGGTGGTAACACAGCATTTCTCTTTCACAAAGCAGCAGATTTGGCGTAGTGGTATGTTGCTCTGACTATTTTGCACAGGGACCTTGGCAGTAAAATGTATGGTGGTAACACAGCATTTTATTCTAGCAACTTTCCAAGATTATACAAGTAATGTTTAATGTGTCCCTGGTTTTTGGGCTTTTGCCCCCCCCCCCCAATAAAGTTTGGCTTTTTCCAGATTTCCTGTGCTGCGAAGTTGAGATGCAGTTGAGTATTGAGTAGATTTTACAAGGAGCTGCGAGCTGCAGGGGAAGAGAAGTTTAGTGCTGCTTATGCTAAGTCGGCTTGCATTTTTAATAGCACAACAGGTTGTGTACTTGCTTTTGATGCAGAAGGCTGTGGGTTCTACTCCCACAAGGGGTGGATGCTGCCATACTGAGAATGCCCTCCTTGGTGAAGATACTAACTATGAGCCTGTTATCAGTTTGCCATCCATTTCCTCTTGCAATATTACTAGCTTATCATTTTTTTAATGTAATATAGGCAATTTATTCCTCAGGGGCAACAGACACTATTTTTCGATGAAACCATGAAATATAAAGGTGTTTGCTAGCAGTAACCTCTTCATTAGTTAGATTTCTTTAATGTGGAATTATTTAGATGACTTTTACTTCTTCAGAGATCGTGCATATTTACTGATAATGGACTGTAGAATTGTGCATACTCACTGATAATGGTGGACTGTAGAATGGTGCATATTTACTGATAATGGTGGACTGTAGAATGGTGCGTATTTACTGATAATGGTGGACTGTAGAATTGTGCATATTTACTGATAATGGTGGACTGTAGAAGTCTGAGTAGACTTTTATTATGGACATGTTCTGAACTGGGCCGTTTTGTCATTATGGGTGCATGCATTTTGTTTCATTGCTTACTAGAAAAATGTTCAAAACAAATTTAAACGCCCTCTAACAACTGTACTGTATTGTACAAGGAATATAATTTAGTACAATCAGGAAGGTGTATCAAAGAGCACATGTATGTTTCATATGCAAGGGGCCTAGGATTTGAAAACAGCCCAAAATTAATCTTTATCTGCCACTGGCAAAATGTATTTTCTTTGAATGTGGGTTTCAATGCTGTTTCAATTAATGTGAGTTTCAAGGGCTGAGAAGTTTTAATGCTAAGTCTGTTTTCATTGTGAGACTGCATTGCTTTGTTTAGCAGATATCTATTAGTGTTTGTGCTGTAAAATGCAAAATAAAACTTTCAAAATGAAGTCCAAATCATCACAGAAGTAAAGCAGTATGCACATTAGTGTTTATGGCAAATGGGGTGAAATAGCCAAGTAATGGATCATTGGAATGGCTGCAGAGGCTCAATTCAACCATGATTTTGTGAGGGGGAAGGGCGGCAAACTCAGACAGGCCCAGCTGAACTATACCTCCCAACTGTCCAGATTTTCAAAGAATGAATAGATTTTTGCTTCTTATTTTTGGTTTGTTCCTCATAAAATTTGTAGTTTTCTGGCAAATCATTTAGGAATTAAGTCACTAAATAATGATACACTGAGTTTCAGACTTCATAACCTTCAGAAAAATGCATGCTAAAATAGGACCTGTTATTCTATCAACTCTCAGTTTATACAAGAGCAATTTTTAGTACTGTTTATATGTTCCCCAAATATATTTGGCCTTGTCCAGATTTACTGCATTAACAGGTTGAGAGGTACATGCAAATAAATTGCTTTATAGAATTAGGCATAGCCAACCTCTCAACTGTCCCTGATTTTGGCTTATAATGTTGCTCTTCTCCCTAATAATCCCTCTGCAAAATAGCAATTTTGGAAGAAAACATGGAGGGTTTACAATTAAGAAATAACTGTAATAATCAAAGTTATAGATTACTTGAAATGTATGTAGATTCTTTTATTTTGTCAGCTGCTCAAGTTAGCAGTACTAATATTAAAGTGTCCCTTCTTTGACAGGTTCCCAGCTGTATTGTGTGGCTATTTTATATTTCTGCATCATATTTTTGGTCCATTTTTCATAAAATTGTGTTTTTTTTGGCAAATTAGTGATAAATCATTAAAAACTGAAGTTATTTATTTATTTATATTTATTTATTTACATTTGTTGACCGGGCTAGTCTAACTGGATACATGTCCATTTTCAGTAGAGGCCCGGGGAGAAAAGCTCCAAGCAGACAGGTAAAGACATTATTATACAATAATAATATAGAAAAGCTATAAACATATACAGATAATACCATTATTTGGGATATTTGCAAAAGAGGATGATCAAGAACAAATTTACAATAAATGAAAAAGTGTAAAATTTTTTTTTTTTTTTTAAGGACAACATAGTACAGCACAAAGGCCAATAATTAGTAATAAAGTACCCTGGAGAAAAGAAATAAAAGGGATAGCAGGAATGTGTAAAGGTGGAGAGATCATTCAGGGTTAGTGCAGGGGCAGAGCCAGTGAGTTTTAAAATGTTCTTTGAGATGTTTTTTAAAAAGGTGTGGAAGAGAGAGTAGAAAGTTCACTTGGAAGCTGGTTCCAGGCCTTGCCAACTGTGTTAGCAAAAAGAGAGTCTCCAGCTTTGTTTTTAGATTTAGTAGTGGAAACTAGGAGCTTATTGGCTGAGCGAAGAGTAGTAAGGTTTTTGTAAGGGGTAGTCAGATTATTGAGGATTGGGATATTATTAGGGTGGAAAAGTATCTTGTGGGTTATAGTAAGTTGATGATGGAGTAGTTGGTGCTGTAGTTCTACCATCCCAATTGTTTGAGGTTGAGACAGTGGTGTGTTCTAAAAGGGTTGTCGGTAGCAAATCTGGCTATGTAATTATAGCTACTGGCAAGATTGTTAAGGTTGCTTTTGGAAAGGTTAGTATAAATGGCAGAGGCATAAATCAGGGTAGAGATCAAATGAGTTAGGGCTATAGTGGTTCTGGCTGTAGGTGTAAGGAAGGGTTTGATTCTATACAGGGAACCCAGTTTTTTGTTGACAGACTTTATGGTAGTGTTGATATGATCGTCATAGCTAAGGTTGTTGTTAATGGTTATGCCAAGGAGATGAGTTGTGGTATCAGGGAATATTGTGGTTCCATTGTTAGAGGTTATAGTGAAGTGAAATTGTGGTGATTTCAGAGTGAGAGTGAAGAGTAATAATTTTGTTTTTTTTGCATTCAGGAGGAGGCAGTGTTGCATGAACCAATTTTCAACAGTCTGAAACACAGACTGGGTGAAGGTCTGGAGTGTGGTTGGGGACCTAGCAGATTCGATTAAAGTAGAATCGTCGGCATACTGAATGCAGGTGGCTTGAGGAATTGTAGTGTTTAGGTCATTAATAAACATTGAAAAGAGAAGAGGGCCTAGGATGGAACCTTGAGGTACTCCAAGGTTTATGGGGAGGGGAGTTGACAGCATATTATCCCAAAGGACTGCTTGATGACGGTTGTCTAAGTAGGATTTAAACCAGAGTAACGCCTGTGCGTCCAGTGAATGTGCTTTTAATACCTCTAAAAGCAGATTATGGTTGACCATATTGAAGGCTTTTGAAAGGTTGATAAATAAAGCGGAGGAAAGAGTGTTATTGTTATGATTTTTGTTTATATAGTCAGAAAAGGATAGCAGGGCAGTTGAGGTACTATGGAATGGTCTGAAACCATGTTGGCAGTTGGCAAGCAAATTGTTGTGGAGAAGATGGTCAAGTAGTTGTTGGTGGATACATTTTTCCATTATTTTAGCTATAGGAGAGAGTAAGGCAATAGGTCTAAAGTTGGAAATGTCAGTTGATATCCCACCTTCCATATAAGGGGGATTTTACTTTCTGAAATAGTTCTATTAATAAGGATAGAAATAGGGTAGGCTATGAATTTAGCTGCAATTTGCAGGTATTCTACTGGTATACAGTTAGCAGAGGGGGTGCATGGCTTGAGTTTTAGAATGAGGTTACTAATGAGAGATGTAGGAACTGGTTGTATGTGAAAAGAAGGAATAGAGTTTGATGTGGTATTAGATGGGAGGGAGCTGGTGGGTGGTAGCGAATTAGCTAGAGATTGTATGGTTTCAATAAAGTAGTTGTTAAAGGAATCAGCTATTAGTTTAGGGTTATTTTGGGTGATCCCTGATGGGGTGAGAGACTTGGTATGCCCTGGATGAAGTAGTTTGTTCATAGCTGACCAGAACCTTTGTGGTTTTTGTTTGTGGGTTTGTTGGAGGTGAATGTAAAAGTTTCTTTTATCTAGTAGGATGTCTTTTTTGTAGCATTTCTTAATTGTTTAAAGTAAAGGTGGTCAGAAGGGCTTTCAGAGGCTTTCCACTTGGCCCAGATTTTATTTCTTAGGAGGATGTTTTTGCCTTGTTTGTTTTGTGAGCCAAGGGGCAGTTTTGGTCTTTATTCTGGATGAGCGATGGGGGGCATGGAAGTCTAGGATTTGAAGGAATTTGGTATTAAAGTAGGTAACTGCTTCATCAAGAGGAAGATGAATCAGTGGTGACCAGTCACAAGACTTCAGTTCAGTTTGGAAGTTCTCAGGGTGAAAGTTTTTTTTTTGAGCGGGAGGTTTTAAAAATAGTAGGATTGGGCCTATGAAGTTTTTGTTTAATTATGTAAGAGCATGGTCACTGATGTCATCAGGAAGGGTTCCTGGCTTATAAGTAGTAGGATGATTGTTTATGAGAATCCAGTCAAGTAAGGTTTCCTTACCACTTTGTTTGTGGATTCTCGTAGGGGTGGATATCATTTGTGAGAAAATAATGACAGACATTTGAGTTTCAGATTTCATACCCTTCAGAAAATTCATTCTAATGCAAGACCTATTCTATTATCTTTCTTAGTTTATAAGAGCAATATTTAAGAATTGTCCTTATTTTTGGGCCTTTGTCCCACTTCTATGTTTGGCTTTGCCCAGATTTCTTGCTCTGAGGTTGAGAGGTATGACAAATGCGTCAGGGCCATCACAGTCAGCCAGAGACATTTCAAATTGTGACATACTTTTTGCACCCCACTCCCCCATGCAGTGACTCTGGATGTGTCCTAGCAAGGCAAGGAATAGTTATGCAGAGTGTCCCCCCATCCAAAGTAGACACAAGTACTACAGTGGCTTTTCATCTGTCCTTGATTTTGCAGAATGGTCTTGTTTCTGTCATATTTTTGTACTGTTGATTTATGCTGATTACTCAGAAAGTGCCTGTTGCTTTGTGTTTAAGTAGCAATGCTTTAATGACCATAAGGTAAACTTGTCTGAGATGGTAAGATGCAAGTAAGCTTTAATAAGCATACTGTTAAAGAATTGCCAACATTGAAAGCCTTTCTGCTGTTGCCATGCAGAGAATACTTAACTAGATAATGTATAAGCCTTGGGTATTGAAGGACAGGATTACATTAATTTAAAAAACTCATTACACTTGTTGGAGACTTCCAGTCATCTCTACAGGCTTTACCCGTAAACTAAACAGAATGTCAATCATGTGTGGTCCATAACCTGTACAGTAATCCTTTAAGCAATGTATCTTCAGCTTGTTTATTGTTTGCTTTTTATTTTTTACTTTGATCATGTTTTCCCCATGAAACAAGTAGATAGTTGTCAGGCAGCAGGTCTTTTTTGGATAAGAAACATTTTTACAAGTGGGGGCATCACAGAGATTTCTACTTTCAGCATGTTACTTGGTACTTTAATAAAGCTGAATGTAAATTATAATTAGAACTGCAGTGCAAGGAGAAGTGGTTTGAGTTGAGTGCTGCTTGTTTTTCTTATACTTGATTTTAACTGGCATTCCAGTAATGTATTTAAAAAGTAATTTATTTTTTCATGCCTCACAAGCCTTTTGCTTCGATCTAGATATTAAGTAAGCTGTCATGCAGCCAATGCATTGAAATATTTTTATTCTTCTACACTTATTTTTGTCTTGATTGGACTCTCATAATGACGGTTTGGCACCCAGGGCAGCATATTTAATTAAAGTTAGTTTTTGTGTTTTTTAGCATAGCTCCTCCCCTTTCTAGTTGGCCACACCCCTTCCCAATTGACCACGCCCACCTGGCTGTCTCCTGCAGCCCCCAGTTTGATTTGAAGTCACCAGCCGCCACTGGCGTTTACTAAATATATAATACTAACAACACTAAAATGTCCTTTCTTAACAGAAGTGGCTATCCTTTCCTCAACTTGTGCCTTTTGCTTTCTAAATGATGTTACTGCTTCTTCCTTAATCACTATGGTTGTCTGTCTTTCTCTTTCATTATCCTAATCTTTTTCCTAAATACTAAAGTTTTGCTATAATCTCCAATGCTCCCATGTCAGAAATACAATTATTTTTTATTTATGTTTAAATTTATGTTTGTTTCATATAACTACTGTTGCATTATTCTTATCTACATTTCCTACTATTTTCCTGAGGATGATCAATTTTGTGAAAGTCTGCTCTCCTGAAATAAAGATCTTTTACTTTTCTTTGGCATTAAGTTGATTGTGGTCACCTACAAGGTTTGGTGATGTTATTTCCAAACAGCTACCCACCTTCCATGCCCAAGATCATTTTTTCAGTCTAAACTTGAGAAAAACAAATCACTTACTCCTGTGTGCTGTACTTACATATTAGATGTGTGCCCTGCAAATCTTAATAGAATATTAGGGGGTCACAACAGTGATCTTAGATGCTGCAAAATTGAAAACTTCAAATATAATTTCAAAACAGTAGATTCTACAACTTGCTGTGTACAAAACTGAGGCATATTTGCAGGATGAGTTGCATCTCCTCTGTGTGTGCTAACAATGTATATTAATTCTGAGACTGCTGTTCTCAAAACTATAGGGAACATCGCAAAGATATCACTTTCTGAAAACATATTCTCTTTGTTAACAGGCACTTGTGCCCCAGGCAAGGTATCAATAATTTTCTTGCTTTTACATGCGGATACATTTAAACTGCTTCAGATAACATCTTTTAGTTAAAATTTCCTATGAGCTATATCGCCTATAATATATACTGCTCATAGTTATAGCTTGCACCATCACGAGAAAGGGTTCTCTTTACAAACCCTATCTGAACTGCACTGCCACTTCACTTCTCCAGTATGATCTGCACTGTTACTTTCTTTCTCTCTCTTTAACATGTTTGTTTCATCGAGTTGACTTTTCATTTCTTACTTCCTGCTTCTTTTACAAATATATTTTGTAGGGGCAGTAGATAGGAGCCAAACATTCATAGGTTAGTCAGGACCCCTATGGCCTACTTGTTTCTATTTGAGAATACAGATAACTCTTTCAGTCCCCAGCTACAGAGAAGTAGTAGGATGCAGGCCCACTTGTAGGTCATGGGAGGATTCTTACTTCTCCCTTTGTGAACATCTCCAATAGGTGGCTTCTCTGAGCTCTACCATCACTGTCTCTTGAGGCCACACTACCTTTAACATGTCAAATTCTCTTCCGCTATGTGAAATGAAAGCTCTCATCTCATCTAATCATATCTGCAGACACTCTACCCAATTCTACCTTATTAGTTGTAGAATTATTCTCTATAGATGGACAACTCCATCTAGCTTCTTGCGCCAAGCAGCTATTTTTAAAAATCCTACGGAACTTACATAGTCATTGCAATCTTCATTCCCTTATTTTTTTTGTCTTTCTAATGATAGAACCTCCAAGTAGAAATTGTGCATTTCTCTTTTTATCTACTGTTTCTTTAATTTTGCTTTCTTATAAGAATGTTCTCAACATTCTCCTTAATATCCAGTGATAGTGCCTCAATAGAGGAATTCACCCAGACTCGAACACCAGAAGAACTATGAACTAGCGGAGATGAAGAGATGTAGCTTTTTTGCATACCTTCACCTTTTTGGTGCACAAGAGGGTCCAAATGATCCCCTTTTTTGCTGCCTTTGGGCAGTGATTGCGACCTTTGTAGTATCTGATGGAATGCTGCTCCAATAAATCCTGCCACACTCTGCCTGGAGTCAAGTGAAACTGTTTGGGGAATTGCTAAGCAAACAAACCTCAGTATCCTCTTACTGTCATTTGTTAAAGGACCGTATTACGACTACAAACTAAGAAATAATGTAGAATGAATATTTAAATATTGGGAGTAGCAAGTAAATGGCTTTTTCCTGCCTACCCTGGTATGTAAGACAAATTGATATCATGTAAGAGATTTAAAACTGGCTAATTATATTGTACACTTGAGCTTCAGTATGGTACTGAAGTTTATGTATTGGTCTACAGCGACTCACAGGTATCTTTGCTTAGTACTGTAAGGCAGTGCTGCACCACTGCGAATCGTAATGGGAGTCTTATCACCCCTTTTCAGCTTCTGAGCAGTTTCAAACAGCATGACTGTAGATTTAGCAGTGTTTATAGCAAGGCTGTTTTCAGCCAAATAAAGCAACATTAATTTCAAGTTTTCCAGCATGGTAGAAATGCCATTGGTAATATCAGCACCTGCACTGGTGAATACTGTATTTTATCTGAAAAAAATACAGTTAAGCTGTGGAAGGTGTGAAGGTAGGTCACTGATGTGTTTACCTTTGAGTCATTTCACTAGTTTTGGAAAGCTGAATATTAAAACCGGTGAGTTAAAAAACATGCAGCATGGTGAGGGGAGGGGAAAATAGGCTCTGCCCCGCCATCCTGTAAATTATATATGTACTAATTCCATGGTCAATCCACAGTAAAGGAAAGGGGGGGGGGCTCTGCACCAGCTCAGCTCACACAATATAACTCATTTTGATGAAATGCACCACAACATTCAGTTTTTGAAGCAAAACCCCTCATCTGATCATGTCAATGGCCTATAACACAGCCTCAGTTATGAATACATGATGATAATGATGCATACCTTCAACTGGCCAAAGTTTTGACACAATTCTCCATTTGGGCATAGCAGAAAAGCTATTTAAACTGGGAATAAACCCCTACATCCCCAGCTGGATTGACAACTGACTCACATACAAGATATAGGCAATCAAAATATGGGAAGTTACCTTCACAGAGAGACCAGACATCAATGGAGACCCCCAGAATTCTGTGTTGAGATCTCTTCTGTTTGGCATTTACTTTTCTGAAGTAAAAGCTAATACCAAAGGGCTCTAGGAGATTAAGTTTGCAGATGAATGTAAGCTAGGAGCAATAAGTGGTGCCAAAATCATTGACTGAAACTAAATGTCAAAAAATACACAATTGTATCCTTAGGAAAGTCATCTACCCCAGGGAACTACCACACTGACAATATGCCCCTAACAGCTGACCCAGATGTTTGGGATTTGGGAACTTATGTGGACAATGACCTAACTTTTGTCCAACAAATGTCCATTGTTGCAAGAAAATCCTTCTGTATTGCACAACTTATAAACAGAGGGCTTGTTTCTAGATTGAGGGATGTCATAGTCCCACTTTACAAAGCTTTCATTAAGCTAATAATTGAGTATAATGCCCCCTTTGGCATGTATCTGTTCAGTGTCATGCAACAAAGTACAGCTTTGTACACTTACCATAAATATAGATGTTGGAGTGTATTCACTGTTGCAGTCATCACATTTGGGTTATCCCTGCCAGGGTAGCTCTTGGCCGGCCTGAATAGAAGAGGTGTAGTATTTCTGCATCGGCTGCTGTCACTTCAGGACTGACGTCAGGTCATCAGTAGTATAAAATAAGGCAGCGGACACCATTACATGAGTTTTCCTTGACCTGTCAGGAGCCCCCAAGTGGGAGCCAGGATATGGTGGAAGAACCCCACCAGTAGAGAGTAAATACCAAAAAGTTCCTTGTAAGGAGAGAGAGAGAGAGGGGGATGGAAGGGGGGAAACCAGGACTGCAACAGTGAATACACTCAAACATCTACATTTATGGTAAGTGTTCACAACTGTACTATGTTCTTCATGTTTCACTGTTGCAGTCATCCCATTTGGGTTGATTCCCAAAGCTGAGGAAAAGGGTGGAGGCAGTCAAGGAGACTAGGGGCTGGCTAGGATGCTCTGCAAGACTGCAGTGACAAAGCCTGCCCTGCATTTGGAGAAGATAGGCAGGTGGTAATGCTTAGTGAAAGTGTGAACAGATGTCCAGGTGGCAGCTTCCAGGATGTCCCTGGTGGGGACTCCTCTGAGGAAAGCTCCAGAGGTGGAGACTGCTCTGGTAGAGTGAGTCCTGACCCCCTTAAGGGGAGGTTTTCTGTGTTGCTTGTAAGACAAATGGATGCAGTGTGCTATCTATTTGGAAATGGTTTGTTGGGAGATGGCTTTGCCCTCTGCCCATGCAGCAAGACTGATAGTAATCGATCAGTCTTTCTGAATGATTTAGTCTTGTCTAGATAGAATCTGAGCTGTCTGTGCACATTTAGAGAGTGCAGGATCCTTTCCCCCTTGTTTTGTGAGTTAGGGAAAAAGTTGGGCAAATAAATGGATTAGTTGAGAGCCACACTGGACACCACTTTGGGCATGAAGGATGGGTTAGTCCTGAGGGTCACCCTGAGATCATGGAAGATGATGAAGGGCTCTACAGAAATGAGTGCTTTCAGCTTGGAGACTCTTCTGGCTGAAGTGATGGCAAGAAGAAAAGCTGTATTCCAGGAGAGAACTTTTAACTCTGCTGAAGATGCTGGTTCAAATGGGGACAGGGTGAGCTTTTCCAACACAAAGTTTAGGTCCCAAGCTGGGGTAGGTGCTTTTCTGGGTGGTCTCAAGTTGCTAGCCCCTCTTAGGAACTGTTTGATCAGAGGGTGTGAGAAAAGGGGGGGGGGTCAGTGTGGAAATGAGCAGAGATACCAGAGGCATGAATTTTAATAGAGGAAAAGGTGAGACCACTGTGTAGCAGGTCAGCTAGGTAATCCAGGATGAAAGGTAGGAAGGGCTGTGCCGTATTGGCTGCCTTAGCCTGAATCCAGATGCAGAACCTTTTCCATTTGTCAGCATAAGGCTTTCTAGTGCTAGGACATCTAGCCTCATGTACAACATCTAGAACCTGTTTACTGAGGCTGGCGGATTGATCAGAGGTCAGGGAATTAGCCAGGCTTGCAAATTGAGGGTCTGCAATTGGGGATGCATGAAATCTCCTTCCCTCTGGGTCAGAAGGGTTGGGGTTTGAGGGAGATGCCATGGTGGCAGTGGGGACAGGCTGTGCAGCAGTGGGTACCAGTGCTGGTGAGGCCAGTCTGGAACAATCAGAATTGTCCTTTGTTTTTCCTCCCTTATTTTGAGCAGCACCCTGGTGATGAGAGGTACTGGGGGAAATGCATAGACAGAGAGACTGACCCAGGAGAAGGATAGGGCATCCACTTTCCAAGCCATGCAGTGATGCTCCCTGGTGCAGAACCTGCTGAGCTGATGGTTGGTGTGGAAGGCAAACAGGTCGACCTTCGGAGGGGGGGGGGGGGCATTTCTGAGTTATTAGGGTGAAGGTTCTTTGGTCCAGCTGCCACTTGTGTGGGTCCAGAAGATTTCTGCTTAAGTGGTCTGCCAGAGAGTTTAGAGAGCCTGGCAGGAGTTGTGCTAACAGGTGGAGTTGCATGGCAGAGGTTGTGTGCCAAAGGGTCATGGCTAGCCTGCATAGAGAGTAGGAGCGAGTCCCTCTCTGCTTGTTGATATACCACATCACAGTGGTGTTGCCTGTTTTGATCAGGAAAGCCCCTGTGGTGAGAAAGGGCCTGAAAGCTGTCAATGTATGCTGGACAGCTAGCATCTCTTTTTAGTTGATGTGCAGATGGATTTGCTGTGGGCTCCATTGGCCCTGTATGCACCTGCCGTCCAGGTGTGCACCCCAGGCATAGTCTGATACATCCGTGGTGAGGGTCTGGGTGGCAGGGGTTAGTGAGAAAGGTAGTTCCTTGTTGTGGGAGCATGCTGCTGCCCACTAAAGAAAGTTTTTCCTTAGGCAAGGTATCACTGGTATAAGAATTTCCAGGTCTTGAGAGTGTTGACACCAAAGGCCTTTTAGGTACCATTGTAGTTTCCTCATATGCAGTCTGGCATATGGAATGAGTAGAATGCAAAATGCCATGAACCTCAGAGCATGCAGGATTTTCCTTGCAGATAACTGGGGTCTGGTGACTAGCACAGAAAAGTAGGCTGTCAGGCAAGTTTGCTTTTCTGGTGTAAGGAAAGCCATCCGGGATGCTGTGTCCAGGCTTGCTCCCAGGAATATAATCCTTTGGGTGAGTACTAGTTTAGATTTCTTTTCATTGATAGTGTACTCTAGGGAGGTCATTAGGGACTTTACAAAGGCCAGGTGCTTGAGCAGCTTTTCCTGTTTGCCTGAATTAGGCAGTCTAAGTATGAGTAAATTTGGATATTCCTTTGTCTACAAAAGGCAATGGTGGGAACCAGACATTTTGTGAAAACTCTGGAAGCAGCAGATAAGTCAAAGGTAAGCGCAGAGAACTGAAAGTGCAGAGATCCTGCCCTAAAACATAGATATTTCCTGCATGATTCCCTGATAGGAATGTGGAGGTAGACCTCTTTTAGGTCTAGGGTGGCTAGCCAAGCATTCTTGGAGAGCATGGGTAGCAGTTGCTGGAGGGTGGGCATTTAGAATTTTGCTGTTACCAGGAAGGTGTTTAGAATTGATAGATCAAGGATGGGGGGCCAGGTGCCCTCTTTCTGGATATTAGAAAAAGTCTGGAGTAGAAAACTTGGCCTAGCTGTTCTGTAGGAATGTGCTCTATTGCCCTCATAGAGAGCAGGGAAAAGACTTGCTGTTTTGCCTCTGTCCACTAGTTTGGTGGTAGATCTGGGAAGTTTTGGGGTTGGAAGAGTGTGTAAAAAAAATGTGTATCCCTGTGACACTATGTTGGAGTCCCAGCGGTCGTTGGTAATGGTGGACCAGGTGCTTGCATGGAAGGAGAGTTTTCCTCCTAGGGGCAAGTACAGGTGGGCAGAGAGAAGGGGTGGGGGATGGGAGTTATTGTGAATTCCTATCATGGGGTGGTGGCTTAGAACTTCCTGGTTTTGAAGCGGAGGAACTCCACTGCTTTGATCTCTGCATTCCCTGTGGCTGCTAATGGAGGGGGGGGTCTGCTTCCCCGGGGTTTGGGCTGAACTGACCTTGTGGGGGCAGGAAAGGACCAGTGCTTGAAGGGGCAATACCTGCTGAACCTGGGTGGCTGGACCTGTAGGAAATCCTTAACTGTCTGCATTGATTTAGCTTTTTCTTCCATCTTTTTTAAGACCTCCTCTGCCTTGTTGCCAAATAAACTGCCTTTCTGCAAGGGTGCATCCAATAATTTAGATTTGACATGGTCTGGCAAGGGCTGTTCCTTAAGCCAAGCATGCCTTCTAAGGACAGAACCAGTGACTGCTGCCCTGCAAGAAGCTTCTAGGGCATCAAAACCAGAGTGTAAGGTGTGCTTAGTTACTTGACTTGCAGAATGCATGAAATCTTGTAACGCTTTAGATTCTGCACAAGCAGGAAAGGAGGACACTTTTTGTTTGAGGAGTTGCATGGTATGTTGGTGAAATTTTAACATATGGAACTGACAATTTAGTGCTCTGATAGCAAGAGTAGCAGAGGTGTATACATTTTTACCCCATCTGTCTATTGCTCTGGAATCCCTATCTAAGGGGGTGGGATTCTTAGC